>NC_061843.1:12511960-12514460 GCF_019202785.1 Penaeus chinensis | reverse complement strand
TGTGAGCACAGCCATTCCGATTCTTCATCATGTATTTATATCAAGGAAAGAATAACATGCCTGTCTTGTAGCTCGTTCTTCTCCTTTGTGTTGTTAGTGAGAACAAAGAAACAGGAGAACAGAAGGAGACCAAGAATTTTCGCTTTGTCCGTTGACAGTTTGTTATTTTTTCAGGGGAGTTCAAGATTTCACAAAGAGCTGTTTCACTGTATAGCTTTGGTGTGTGTGTGTGAGTGTGAGTGTGTGTGTGCGTGTGTGTGAGTGTGTGAGTGTGTGAGTGTGTGTGTGTGTGTGTGTGTGTGTGTGTGTGTGTGTGTGTGTGTGTATATATATGTGTGTGTGTGTGTGTGTGTGTGTGTGTGTGTGTGTGTGTGTGTGTGTGTGTATGTATGTATGTATGTATGTATGTGTGTGTGTGTGTGTGTGTGTGTGTGTGTGTATGTGCTCGTATGGTTATATGAGGTTGTCTGTAGATTAATTTCTGACACAGTTATTATTCCCAAGGCGTGTCACCATCGCAACCTCGTCCTTGTGTTCTCATCCCCTCCTCCTCACTCCTCCCTGTCATTTATCTGAATTATGGCCTAACGATATTGAAATATTCTAGTAATAAAGGCATAAGCTTCATTATTGTAATTATTATGGAGTTTGCGTTTTTTCCAGTTAAGTGTGTCATTATTTTTGCATTAGAAGCCAAAACGGTTCAAATTAGCACAATCACAGAGTGCAGCTTAATGGATGTCATCATTACATATGCAATAAACTAGTTTGATGCTACTCCTCTCTGTTTAATCAATATGGCCCTCATTCCTCACCTTTAAAGCAAGGACTCCTCCTCCAGTTATTACTCAAACACATTACTTCATCCTTGCACTCACTCACAGTTACCTTCCTATGCGACTGTCGGCGACTGCTAGTTTGTAGTCTCTGAACTAGCAATACCCTTAAGATCTGAGTTCCTCCAGTGACGTGAAAAAATCTTGATCTGTTTTCGGATTCTTTCTGAATACGTCTTACTCTTTATCTTCAGTTCTGTTACGAAATGCTAATGTTAAGATTCCGTGTTCGAAGACTCGGATACCAAAGACTGCCCGCGTGTCCAGCATCTTCGAGGCCTTGGATATAACCTCGGACACTGTAAAGCACTTTCTTCTTGCGATTAGAGAAAGGGCTTAAGTAGCATCAGACAAAAGCATCTTCTTCCACATTTTTCCTCACCTAATATCTATCTCATGGCATGGACAGCGGTCTCCCCTCCTGAAAGATGCCTACGTAAAGGCCCTTGGAAGCCGCTTTGATATCGTTATCGTCTACAGGAAACTATTGATTCAGTGAAAAATTAAAGACTCTAATATTACGGTCACAATCAGAAATCTAAACAAATATTTCTTGATTATACACCGTAGAAATTACCTTCTGATTGTTGCGTATGGACTAAGGGTGCCAGCAGAAACTGTGTGTTTAGCGAACGGGAAGATAAAGAATCCATCTCTGGCTGTTTATATGTCATCTGATTGCTATACCGTTTCTGAGCTTCTATACAGTCGTTGGCGTCTGTTCTTAATGATTGATATTTAGTAAGTGCGTGATGAGAAGAATACTGTGATATATACCGTATTTCTCGCTACCTATGTCTCCCTTTTATGTATATGGGTGGTACACTAAAGCACGTGACCATTAACTCCTCTCTACCATCACGAAACCCACAGGAACCAGGACAAGTTACCATAAAAGCTGTAATTGTTAATATTCGGTGTTGCTGAACATGACATAGTAATGGTTATGAGGATAATTATGATCTTGGTATTTTCATGGTAACTGAAGCATGACGGTTGGAATTAAATCTGTGTTGTTTAAGGTCATGGTATGACTCCAGGATATCGCGGGTATTGTTAGAAATGGTAGTAGTTTTAGCTGGTATTCGCAGAAATGGTAACATTAATGGTAGTTAATCGTTAAAACAAGAGCAGTGACGATAGCAGTGATGGCAACGTCGTTATACCGTTAAAAGTCTTAAACCTCACAAACCTTATCAGCTTCGGCAATAACGATGATGCAATTTAGCTATGTTATCAGCTACATAACTTTATCTATATCGGAACGCAAGACTGAGTTGGTGTGTAAACACACACACACACACACACACACACACACACACACACACACACACACACACATACACACACACACACACACACGCACGGACACACAAAACACACACACACACACATACACACACACACACACATACACACACACACATACACACACACACACATACACACACACACACATACACACACACACACACACACACACATACACACACAACACACACGGACACACACACACACACATACACACACACACACACGCACGGACACACAAAACACACACACACACACACACACACACACACACACACACACACACACACACACACATACACACACAACACACACGGACACACACACACACACACACACACACACACACACAC
>NC_061843.1:12504460-12506960 GCF_019202785.1 Penaeus chinensis | reverse complement strand
TAGCTAATAAATCCTCACCTACTGAGTCTGTTCGTATCCTCTCCTACTGCTAGCGTTTACTACTTTATTCTAGTATCATTATCTATATAAACTCCATCTTTAACCTATAAGGGTCTTGTAATAAACCCTCATGGTTAAAGCGAAAACAAATATATACCCCCGCAGTCTCTCCTCCCTCTGCTGGGTCCCTGCTTGGTATCCTGTTCTCCCGCTTACTGCTGAGTCTATGACATTCTCACAACCCACATCATTACCTTAATACCTGCTTAAACTAAACCCCGCATAGTGTTCAAATTACGCGAATCGAAAGATCCCTTTTGGGGTCTCTTCGCGTTCCTGTTCTCCCGCCTTCGCCTGCTGGAGTCCTGTTTTTACTCTGTTTTCTATGACTATGTATTTGGTAACTAGTCGTTTTTTTGTCTTGTAGCAACTGCGTTTTGGTGTCTCAGTCGCCTGATGTATTCCCCGTCTCTCCTCCCTCTGCGGGTCCTCTTCGCATCCTGTCTCTCTCCCTCTCTACTCGGCACTCGTCCCCACCACAGTCATGTCTCTCAATACCCATCTCTTCATCTACTCTATCTCTTCTCGTGAGCACTGCCATTTAACGCAAATTTTGAAAATCCACTTTTTGCTTTCTGAACATGCTATTTCAGGTGTGGTGACCTTAGACGCCCTCGGCAAAGAGTTCTTTGTTCATCTTAATTTAATCTGATGGTTATGGTAATGGTATTAGACAGGGATCTATCTTCTGTCGTTTGCGTCTCAGTGTCTCCAGTCTGATTTCTTTCTCTCTCGTCTCACAATCAATCACCGGTTCTATCTCTTTCTCCATCTTTATTTCTTTCTCCTATTTACAAATATAATCTATAATTAATTATATATTCAAATATCACACTACAACATTTAACATATTAGTTTTGGACCTTGATGAAGCACTAGTGGCAAAGAAATGATTGTTGCACTTAACTTTAATAGAAAGAGAATTAACAGAGACTACATCTCGTTACTAAGTAATACGATTATTTGACAAAATAAAACGGTTATTTTATTTATTGAAAATTCTTCAACCCGAACATGTCTGCCATAATCACTTCAACCCGAACATGTCTGCCATAATCAGAATAGACATTTTGAAATAATACATCCCTTTCTTATGGTTCTTTTTCTCCTTTTCGTGGCCCTGAATACCCCCTCTCCGCCGCCAGGTGCCGGAGGCGGGGCGGCCGTGTGCATCTGCTTCACCATCGTGCCCCTGTACTTTGAGCGGCGCCGCGGCCAGGCCAACGCGATCATGATGGCGGGCGTATGCTTGGGCCAGATCATCGGGCCGCCCCTTGTCAACTTCCTGCAGGCCGAGTTTGGCTACAAGGGCGCCACCATCATCATGGGCGCGATCCTGCTCAACGCCTGCGTCGGCGCGTCGCTGTTCCACCCGATCGCCTGGCACCAGAAGAGGGTCACACGGCCGAAGATCGACGGCCTGCAGGAGGGCACGGAGGAGCCCTTGGTCCCCAGCGAAGCCCTTGACACCAACAGCCCGATGCTGGCCGTCAGAAGGGGCCTTGCCAGGGTCCGGAACCATTCCATCGCGTCCCTCGGAGGCTCTTCCCTCGGCCTGTCCACCATCGACCTCCCTGGCCTCGCTGCCTTGGCTTCAGCCGCAGAGGACGACAACGGCGACGCCTCCTCGAGTTCCTCGCGGGGTTCTGGGACGATCTGTAACATCCTCAAGATCCTGCAGCGCGTGTGGTGCTCCACCGTGTCGGACCTGAGGGCGCTGCGCTCCCCGCGGGCGCTCATCATCGCCGTCGGAGGAACCCTGTGCATCAACGGCTACCTGAACTTCGTCATGATGGTACCCTTCGCCATGCAGGCGGGCGGATACACGCTGCAGGACGCGGCGTTCTGCATCTCCATCTCGGCGGTGTGCAACTTGCTGCTGAGGATGATCGTGTCGACGCTCTCCGACTGGCCCAGGTTCAGCGTCCGCGCCTGCTACATGGCCGGCTTCGGCCTCATCTCCGCCACCATGTTCGGTGAGGAACGGACAGGGGAGCATGGGGGACTGGGACAAGAGAAGGACCTTGGGAATGGGAGGGGGACCTGAGGGACAGAGGGGGAACCTTGGGGGCGGGAGTGGGATCTGGGGACGAGAGGGAGACCTAGGGGGTGGGAAGGGGACCCGGGAGATGAAAGGGGAACCTTGCGGGGAGAGGGTCCTAGGGCCGGAGGGGATCATAGGGGGTGAGAGGGACCTTAGGGGCGGGAGGGGGACCTGAGGGACGGAAGGGGAGCCTTGGAGACGGGAAGGGGATCTAGGGACGAGAGAAAGATCTGGGGGACGGGAGGAGAACCTAGGGGGTGGGAAGGGGACCTGGGGAACCGAAGGAGATCCTAGGGGGTGGGAGGGGACCCTTGGGTGCGGGAGGGGACCTAGGGAAGGGGAGGGGGGCCCGCCAGGAGGGCTCTCAATGCCATTTGACATTTTCTCAAGACCAGA
>NC_061843.1:12474460-12489460 GCF_019202785.1 Penaeus chinensis | reverse complement strand
CCCATTGCCATTTATTCTTTTTGATGCTCCCAAGTATAGCTTCCACTTTTGTCTATTCCCTGATCCACGTCGCCCTTATTTGATCTCTAAGGCTAATTCCCAGCATCAACCTCTACATCCTTCTCTGGGCACTTATTAGTTTCCTCTCCAGTAATTTGGTTGTAGTCCATGTTTCTGATCCATAGATCATAACAGGGAGGAGGCATTGGTTAATGACTTTTCTTTTCTGTGTCTGCCGAAGGCGCTCCAACCTAGGCTGATGCGTCGCTTAATTTCCTCTTCGCTAGATGTGTTTGTGTGTACGAGTTACCTTAGGTATATATACTTGTCCACTACCTCGAGCGCTTCGCCTTGTTTATGTATCTGTTCGAAATGAACTCTACTATTGAACATGATCTTATTTTTCTTGTTTATCCTAAGACCGACTTTCAGACTTTCTCTATTCAGATCGAAAGTCTGAAAGTCGGACTGAGGATGAACAAGAAAAAGACTAAAATCATGTTCAACAGTCGCTAAGGAATGCGACACACACGAACCACGCACACACACACACACACACACACACACACACACACACACACACACACACACACACACACACATATATATATGTGTGTGTGTGTGTGTGTGTGTGTGTGTGTGTGTGTGTGTGTGTGTGTGTGTGTGTGTGTGTGCGTGGTTCGTGTGTGGTGTGTGTGTATTTACAAGTAAATCAGTTTACTTTCATGTGTAATATGGCCATATTTTATAACTAATATTATAGTTTGCAATTATTATTTTATCAAAATTTTACCACGATCTTATTCTATATTTCACACTGAATACTAAGCCATCTACTTCCGTCACTCGGGCAGATTTCAAGCCTCTAATTAAAGGAGGTAGTGATTCATTTTGCAGTCCGCATTACCCAGTACATGTCTTCATTTTCCATTTACCTTTGTTTATTAATTAAGGACAGGTGTATCCACTCGTTGTATGTGACAGAATCTGTGTATAATTTAGCCAGACTAGTGAACAAACAAAACTTCTCACTAGCTGACTTAAGTTTATTTTATGTTATTTTTTTAGTATCATTTGAGCGTATCCTTTCGTCACAAAGTGGCAAGGAGATTTCCCACTAACGGACTTAGTTATTTTACGTAGGAGAAGTGTTAGCACGCCAAACCGCGTTTGACTAGGAAGGGCATCCAATCAGGCAAGGGTGTCACTGCCAAATAACCTTTCAAATAATGTATTGAGAGAGGCCGATTTCCTGCAGTGGAATAGATGGCTGTTGAAAAAATATATAAACATATATATATATATATATATATATATATATATATATATATATATATATATATATACATATATATATATATATATTTATATATATATCTATATATATATTTATATATATAATATATATATATATATATATTATATATGTATCATATATATATGCATATGTGTATACAAACACACACACACACACACACACACTCACATATATATATATATATATATATATATATATATATATATATATATATGTATATATATATATATATATATATATATATATATATATGCACACACACACATATATATATAAATATATATATATATATATATATATATATATATATATATATATATATATATGTGTGTGTATGTATATACACACACACACACATATATATAAATAAATATATATATGTATATATATATATATATATATATATATATATATATATATACACACACACACACACACATGCCTATCTCTTACCTTCCCTTCCACTTCCTCATATTTCGGTCCTTTTCATTTCGCTTCTTCGTCCCCCAGGTTCGGGCTGCGGCATGGTGGTGTGCATCTGCTTCTGCATCGTGCCCTTGTACTTCGACCGTCGCCGCGGGCAGGCCAATGCGATCATGATGGCAGGCGCTGGCCTCGGGCAGATCACCGGACCTCCACTGATTGAGTTCCTTCAGGAGGAGCTCGGCTACAAGGGCGCGTCCCTGATCATGGGGGCGGTGGTGCTGCATGGCTGCATCGGGGCCTCGCTCTTCCACCCCATTTCGTGGCACCAGAAGAGGCGTCCGGAGGCGAAGGGAGACGCGGAGGAGCCCTTGCTTGCCACACGGGCGAGGACTCTTCCCGGTGGCGTCTCGGGAGCCCCATCGATGGAGAGCCTCGGTGGAGACTCAGAGTATAAGAAAGCAGGTAACAGCATCCCGGTGAAGAAGGCACTGCCGTTGGGTCCCTGTCGCCGACGCGGCAGCTACATCTCTCGAAACTCTCTGGTATCGGTCGGAGGATCTTCTCTTGCCCTTTCGTCCATGGATCTCCCTGGCATCGGCGCTCTGACCCCAGCTGCTGCAGAAGGCGAGGAGGATGCCCCTCTGGACACTGACACCCACTGCTTCCTCCTGAAGATCCTCGGGCGGGTGTGGCGGTCCACCCTGGCGGACCTGGGAGTCCTCCGTTCCCCCGAGGCCGTCATCATAGCGGTGTCCTTCTCCCTCTGCGTCAACGGCTACATCACCTTCGTCATGATGGTGCCCTTTGCCATGGAGGCCGAGGGCTTCACGCTGCAGGACTCCGCGATCTCCATTTCCATCTCGGCGGTGTGCAATTTCCTGCTGAGGATCACAGCGTCCTTCCTCTCCGACTGGCACCGATTCAACGTCAGGCACTGTTACCGGGCGGCCGTGCTCCTGATATCTCTGAGCACGTTTGGTGAGTTACCTTAACGCAGGGCTCCTGTTCACGGAGAATATACACAACCCTTAGACAGAAGTACAATGATATCATAAAGTCCTTGTCGCATTTTTCTTTAGTCTCATAACCTTATCGAAAATCTGAATTTTGCGTATTTCAACTGCTTGTTCTAAATGTCCATCACCTCCTTTTCCAAGAACGCAAATGCTTATATTCTAAAATAATAATTGGAAAGATACTGGAATCCCATCTCATCTGAAAATCACTAAAAGGAATTCCTCTGATTCCTTTCTTCTCCTTCTTCGTCTTTCCTTGTCTTCTTCTTCGTTTCTTCCTTCCCCTCCACCTTCTTCTTAGTATCTTCCTCTCCCTCTACCTCCTTCTTCTCTTTCTTTATCTTCTTATCCTTATTCTTTTTCCTATTCTTATTTCATTCTCCTTCTCCACCTTCTTCTGCTTCTTCGTCTCCTCTTCTTCTTCTCTTTCCTTTTCTTCGCATTTCCTTTCCTCCTGAATCTGTTACCCTCTCCTTCTCTATTCCTCCCCTTCCCCATCCATCATTTTCCCTCCCTGTCTCACCTCCTCCATACCTTTCTTTCTCTCATCATCCCTCTCCCTTTCTTTCTCCTTTCCTCTTCCCTTCCATCTCTTCCTTTCTCCCTCTCTTCTTTTCCTTCATTTCTCTCCTACTCTCCGCTCTCTTCCGTTTCTTCCATTATCTTTCTCATTTCTTCTCTATCCTTACCTATCTCCCTCCATGCTCTTCTCTCTCAATTTCACCCCCCCCCCTCTCTCTGCCCACCCCCACCCCCTTTTCTCTTTTTTCTCCATCTCTCTTTCTCTCTTCTCATCTATCTGCTTCTCTCCCCCCTTCCTCCCTCTCCCCTTATCCTTCCAACTCGTTTTCTCTCTCTCTCACCTTCCCCTTCTCCTTGTTCTTTCCCTTTCTCCTTATCCTTTCCTCTTGTCCTCTCTCCTTTTCTCCTTGTCCCTCCTTCTCGTTCTCTATCCCTCTCCCCTTGTCCCTCCCTCTCGTTCTTTTTCCCTCTCGCTCTATCTCCCTTACCCGTCCCACTTACCCGTCTCTCTTATCCTTCCTCCTCGTTCTATTTCCCTCTCCCTCCCTTTCTCTTTGTATTTCATCCTCGTTCACTTTTCCTTGCTCTTCCTCTCTGCTTATTTTCGTTCTCTTTCCTCTTCTTCCCGATCTCCTTACCCACCCCCTGTTTTTTTTCTCTCTCTCTCCCTCTCCCTTTACCATTCCCCATCGTTCCCTCTCCTTCTCCTCCTAACCTCCTCCCTCGTCTTCTTTTCTTCCTCACCTCTCTCCCATTATCCTTCCCCCTCATTCCCTTTCCTTCTCCCTCACTCTCTCTCCCCTTTCCCCTTCGCTCTCACCCCCCCTGCCTAACCCCCTCTCCTCCCTTCCCCCAGCCTTCCCTCTGGCGACGGAGCTCGTGTGGATGAAGGTAGCGATGGGCGCGTGGGGCGCGGGCGTGGGCGCCAAGATGAGCCTCTACAACCTAGTCATCATCAACGTCGTGGGGATTGACCGGCTGCCGGCCATGATCGGGTCGACGGGCCTCACCACCGCCGTCGGGTTCATCGTCATCGGCCCGCTCATTGGTGAGGCGCCGCAGGGGGTCGGGTCCTGGGCGGGGCTTTGATGCGTGGGACTGCATGCGTATGAGTATTAGTGTTCTCATATATATATGAATATACATAAATACATACATACATATGTATATGTGTGTATATATGTATATATATATGTATAGGTGTGTGTGTGTATATATATATATACACACATACACACACACACACATACACACACACACACACACACACACACACACACACACACACACACACATATATATATATATATATATATATATATATATATATAAGTGTGTATGTGTATATATGTATATATATTTCTTATATAGGTAAAGAGTGTCTCTTTTTAGTTTTTTATCAGCATATATATATATATATATATATATATATATATATATGCATATACATATATATACATATATACATATATATATATATATATATATATATATATATATATATATATATATATATCATCTATTCATTCCACTGCAGGACATAGGCCTTTCTCTGTTCACTATTTAGAGGTTATATAGCAGTGTCACCCTTGCTTGATTGGATGCCCTTCCTAATCAACCGCGGTTCGGTGAGCTAACTCTGGTGCCACGGAGGTGACTTCCCCTATGACACCTGCGTTTGACTTCTCAGGGCGATATGTCGTTTTCTCGGGCTCGAGCCAGCAGTCGGAGCGCAGGCATTTTTACGACATATCGCCTTGAGAAGTCAAACGCAGGTGTCGTAGGGGAAGTCACCGCCGTGGCACAAGAGTTAACGCGCCGAACCGCGGTTCATTAGGAAGGGCATCCAATCAGGCAAGGGTGACACTGCCAATAATGAATTAAGCGAGGCCATGTCCTGTAGTGGAATGAATGGCTGTTGAAAAAAAAAAAAAAAAAAAAAAAAAAAAAAAAAAATATATATATATATATATATGTATATATATTTATATATACATACATATATATATGTATATATATATATATGTGTGTGTGTATATATATATATATATATCGACAGATCTACCAAAAGCAAAGTTACCACCACTACGGCAAAGGGTGTGAATTTAATAGTCATTACCCATTTCGCAAAACTTTTACTTGTCTTACAATTTTTCATACAGTTTTGCACCATGATATCCAGGTGAAACGTTGATTACTTTTTCTGTTCAACCAAGGCCGGATTTACAACTTGGGGGACCTGGTTACATCAGGTTCAGGGGCCCCTTAAATTAGAAAATAAATTACGTTGCAAAATGAATGATAAACGAAATTTGAAAAAAATATGTTAGCGACCAACGAAAAGGGATATTAGTTTTCTTAAGAGTCCTGTAATTTTCAGTTTGTAATATATGATATGACTTTTTTTTTTATCACCATGGTATTCTAGATCCACTTACAATTATAATTTACAGATTAGCAATACTTGTTAATATTTTTTCTCAGTATTTTACCGCTTGTAATCTATCAAGTTATTAATTCTTTTTTATGCTGAAACTAATTCTTTAATATTTTTCTCTGTTAAAAGGAAATCATTAATCTGTGGGGAGGACAATTCCCAGTAAAACTCCTATGTAAATTCAGTAATTAACCCCAAAGTCCGGGTCCCTGGGTCGCATTCGAACACTTTGCCGTAAATATGGTAACACTGACCAGCAGTTCCCATAACAGGTGTACCAACTGAACCGCTGATATCTATCCCTGCAGGCGTGGTGCGTGACAAGACCGGAAGCTACCTAATTAGCATGTGGGTGTTGGCAGCACTGACGTTGTTTAGCTTCTGTCTGTGGTTGGTCTTTCCCGCGCCCGGAGGTAATCAGACAGCCAATCGGGAATCAACGGAAGTCGTCAAACAGTAAAAAAAAAAATAATAATAATAAAAAAAAAAAAAAAAAAATCTGTTGTTTGTATATATTTGTTGTGTTTGTACTGAAGAATTTTGAAATATAAGTTGGATATGTTTGTGTTCGTTTCAGTTCCTGTCGAAAGATTGTCCTACAGAGTAGTGATTTATTTGAATACACTATCCATCTTTATCTATTATTAATTAAATTTACTTTTGTGTGTGTGTGTGTGTGAGTGTGTGTGTTGTGTTGTGTTTTTGTGTGTGTGTGTGTTTTTGTGTGTGTGTGTGTTGTGTGTGTGTTTTTAAATATATGTGTGTGTGTTTAGTGTATGTATATTATGTTTATATTTTAAAATATTTAATTTTATTTTTATATTAAATAATAATTTTAAATATAATATATATTAATATATATAATTTTTTTAATATTTTAAAAATTTTTTAATTAAATTTTTAAAATATGTATTAACAAAAATATAATTTTATAAAATATTTTTCACACATATGCATATATATAAATATATAAAAAATTAAATTAATAAAATTTATAATTCCAATAATTTTATAATCATATATATATTATATTAATTTTTTTTATTATAGTATATTACATATAATATTAAAAAATATTATAAATATATATATAAATAAAAAATATATATATAATATATATTATATATATATAAATTTGGTTTTTGTGTGTGTGTGTGTTTTGGTGTGTTTTTGGGTTTTGGTTATAATAACTATGATGATAAGGATAATGTCAGTAATGATCAGGATAATAACTATGATGATAAGGATAATGTCAGTAATGATCAGGATAATAACTATGATGATAAGGATAATGTCAGTAATGATCAGGATAATAACTATGATGATAAGGATAATGTCAGTAATGATCAGGATAATAACTATGATGATAAGGATAATGTCAGTAATGATCAGGATAATAACTATGATGATAAGGATAATGTCAGTAATGATCAGGATAATAACTATGATGATAAGGATAATGTCAGTAATGATCAGGATAATAACTATGATGATAAGGATAATGTCAGTAATGATCAGGATAATAACTATGATGATAAGGATAATGTCAGTAATGATCAGGATAATAACTATGATGATAAGGATAATGTCAGTAATGATCAGGATAATAACTATGATGATAAGGATAATGTCAGTAATGATCAGGATAATAACTATGATGATAAGGATAATGTCAGTAATGATCAGGATAATAACTATGATGATAAGGATAATGTCAGTAATGATCAGGATAATAACTATGATGATAAGGATAATGTCAGTAATGATCAGGATAATAACTATGATGATAAGGATAATGTCAGTAATGATCAGGATAATAACTATGATGATAAGGATAATGTCAGTAATGATCAGGATAATAACTATGATGATAAGGATAATGTCAGTAATGATCAGGATAATAACTATGATGATAAGGATAATGTCAGTAATGATCAGGATAATAACTATGATGATAAGGATAATGTCAGTAATGATCAGGATAATAACTATGATGATAAGGATAATGTCAGTAATGATCAGGATAATAACTATGATGATAAGGATAATGTCAGTAATGATCAGGATAATAACTATGATGATAAGGATAATGTCAGTAATGATCAGGATAATAACTATGATGATAAGGATAATGTCAGTAATGATCAGGATAATAACTATGATGATAAGGATAATGTCAGTAATGATCAGGATAATAACTATGATGATAAGGATAATGTCAGTAATGATCAGGATAATAACTATGATGATAAGGATAATGTCAGTAATGATCAGGATAATAACTATGATGATAAGGATAATGTCAGTAATGATCAGGATAATAACTATGATGATAAGGATAATGTCAGTAATGATCAGGATAATAACTATGATGATAAGGATAATGTCAGTAATGATCAGGATAATAACTATGATGATAAGGATAATGTCAGTAATGATCAGGATAATAACTATGATGATAAGGATAATGTCAGTAATGATCAGGATAATAACTATGATGATAAGGATAATGTCAGTAATGATCAGGATAATAACTATGATGATAAGGATAATGTCAGTAATGATCAGGATAATAACTATGATGATAAGGATAATGTCAGTAATGATCAGGATAATAACTATGATGATAAGGATAATGTCAGTAATGATCAGGATAATAACTATGATGATAAGGATAATGTCAGTAATGATCAGGATAATAACTATGATGATAAGGATAATGTCAGTAATGATCAGGATAATAACTATGATGATAAGGATAATGTCAGTAATGATCAGGATAATAACTATGATGATAAGGATAATGTCAGTAATGATCAGGATAATAACTATGATGATAAGGATAATGTCAGTAATGATCAGGATAATAACTATGATGATAAGGATAATGTCAGTAATGATCAGGATAATAACTATGATGATAAGGATAATGTCAGTAATGATCAGGATAATAACTATGATGATAAGGATAATGTCAGTAATGATCAGGATAATAACTATGATGATAAGGATAATGTCAGTAATGATCAGGATAATAACTATGATGATAAGGATAATGTCAGTAATGATCAGGATAATAACTATGATGATAAGGATAATGTCAGTAATGATCAGGATAATAACTATGATGATAAGGATAATGTCAGTAATGATCAGGATAATAACTATGATGATAAGGATAATGTCAGTAATGATCAGGATAATAACTATGATGATAAGGATAATGTCAGTAATGATCAGGATAATAACTATGATGATAAGGATAATGTCAGTAATGATCAGGATAATAACTATGATGATAAGGATAATGTCAGTAATGATCAGGATAATAACTATGATGATAAGGATAATGTCAGTAATGATCAGGATAATAACTATGATGATAAGGATAATGTCAGTAATGATCAGGATAATAACTATGATGATAAGGATAATGTCAGTAATGATCAGGATAATAACTATGATGATAAGGATAATGTCAGTAATGATCAGGATAATAACTATGATGATAAGGATAATGTCAGTAATGATCAGGATAATAACTATGATGATAAGGATAATGTCAGTAATGATCAGGATAATAACTATGATGATAAGGATAATGTCAGTAATGATCAGGATAATAACTATGATGATAAGGATAATGTCAGTAATGATCAGGATAATAACTATGATGATAAGGATAATGTCAGTAATGATCAGGATAATAACTATGATGATAAGGATAATGTCAGTAATGATCAGGATAATAACTATGATGATAAGGATAATGTCAGTAATGATCAGGATAATAACTATGATGATAAGGATAATGTCAGTAATGATCAGGATAATAACTATGATGATAAGGATAATGTCAGTAATGATCAGGATAATAACTATGATGATAAGGATAATGTCAGTAATGATCAGGATAATAACTATGATGATAAGGATAATGTCAGTAATGATCAGGATAATAACTATGATGATAAGGATAATGTCAGTAATGATCAGGATAATAACTATGATGATAAGGATAATGAGAATATTATGATGATGAGAATAATAGTAATGCTAAAACTCATATTAACTGTGATCGATGAAACAATATAAGTTTTATAATCTACATAAATATGATATACAATGTACAGAGAGTGTAACTTTGACTATAAACAAACACAGATTTAAAAACTGGAATATTGACTTCGATAAACGTAATTCAAAGTATCTTCTCTAACATGGTTTATCATGATATCTATATAGCACTGTCTTGTTCCGTTGCCGCCGCGTTCATGGGGATTGCGGGTTTGTAGGCATCAGTATGAACGGATATACATGCATACATGCATACATACATACACAGAGACATACTTACATACATATACATACACACATATTTATCTACATATATGTTTGTGTGTGTGTATGTATATATGTATATATATATATATATATATATATATATATATATATATATATATACATTTAAACACACACACACACACACACACACACATATATATATATATATATATATATATATATATATATATATATATATATATGCATGTACACATATATTTTTTTTCCTGTATGTATTATATATAGTATGTGTGTGTGTATGTCTAGAGGGTCAAGTAAGTTAAAAAGGAGAGGCCGGCGTTCTCACCGTGTACGTCCCATCGGCGGCGAGGGCTCCGGGCGTCGCGCACTGGCCCTCGAGCTCGCACACGAGGCCATTGGGGCACGTGGCCAGCGGCTCCGGACGCGGCGGGAGGCAGCACACGCCCTTCTCGTAGTTCACGCTGTCCAGATTGCACGGCTGCGGGAGAAAGGGCGGGAGGTCAGCAAAGTGGCTCTTAGTCCGCGAGGGAGGGATGGAAGGAGCCAGGCCAAAGGTGAAACAGAGAGGGAGAAAGAGATAACTGCCAGGTAGACACGCGAGTCGGTGTAAGAAAGCTAATTGTATTTAAAAACGCTTTCTCCTTCCGTTACTCCTCCTCCTCCTCCTCCTCCTCTTCCTCCTTCTCCTCCTCCTCTTCCTCCTCCTCCTCCTCCTCCTCCTCCTCCTCCTCCTCCTCCTCCTCCACCATCACTACCTCCTTCCTCATCACATCCCACTCATCTTTACTAACCGTATTGATCCTTAAGTCAATGAGTCCCGTTCCGTCCGTGTTGATGGTGCCGTCTTCCTTGCACTGTCCGTAGGGCACGCATTCCTCGGGGGCGGGGCACGCGAGAACGGTGGGCTCGCTGGCGCCGGGGATCTTGCAGCAGACGGCTTCCACGGTCGGGTACTCGGGGTTGGTGCACTGCAGAGACGAAGGGCGTCAGCGGGATTTTACTCGGAGCTCAAATGCTGATTCGTCGGACGGTAAGCTTTATTTTGGATGCCTGGTTAGTCTATTATTGGAGGCTGAGTTGGTTATTTACTGGGCATTTATTGGTTATTTGTTGGAAGCCAAACTGTCTAAGGTTTATATATATTGAATTGAGGATTTTTAGACGTTCGATTGATTTTTTTAGGTTTGTATGATAGGTCCTTTTTATCATTATTTACTCAAAGAAAGTGTCGTTCGGCAGTGTCGTGTGGCTAATATAAAATTCGTCTTGCAGAAAAAGCGAATGAAAGACAATGGAATCTGACGTACCTTTTGCACTTTGGTGCGAATGTTGATGAGGCCAACTCCGGAGGTGTTGATGACGCCACCGTCGCACTGGTATGCGGGCACGCAGTCGAATCCAACCCGGCACTGGCTCGAGAGGGCACCGCTGGTCTGCCCATGACCGCTGCTGGTCTGCTCAAGTCCGCCACCGACGACACCCCCGCCGCTCACAGTACCACTGATGATGCCTCCGGAGCCCCCGTAGCCGCCAGCGCCGCCTCCGCCAGCACTAGTCTGTTCCGCATGAACCCCAGCGCCGCCACCGCCAACACTAGTCTGCTCCGAGTGGACCCCAGCGCCGGGGACTCCAGCGACGACATCACCTCCTACGCCTGCCTGTGCCAGCTGCTGCTGCAGGAGGATGTCTTCGGGAATGGGGCAGCAGACGTTGCCGATTTGTCCGCATAATTTTTGAGATACCTGTCGGAGTAGCGACGTCAGGGGGACTTTGCAAGGACTGTATACTATGTGTGGGTATGTGGATTAGGTTGTGAAAATAGCAACAAAAACAATGAAAATAATGATAATAATTTAGATTTTCGTAACAGGCTCTGGCCGTCGTCTGGCGTGACTGCCAAGAGCTCTCGACGCTCCAGACAAACTCCGAAAGGAACTCACGTGTTCGGGAACCTTGGCTGGCGAGCGGACTTCGAGGTTGACACTCGGGTTGAACTTGTACACCCCGTTGAGGCAGTATTGCCACGGCACGCACCCATTTCCCTGCAAACACACAGCACGTCAGATTATGAGACACTTGAAATGCGGCGCTTTTCATTGTTGACTCAGAGACTTCAGATCCACAAAGAAGGACTCGGATTCAAAGACTCGAATCCAGTGACTCACAAAAGGAGACTTAGAGGCAGAGAGTCACAGAGGGAGACTCAGAGACAGAGACTCCACTCCAGAGACCCACAGAGAATCTCACAGAGAGAACTCAGAGACAGAGACTCACAGAGAGACTGACGGAGTGGGACCTAGAGACAGATATTCCACTCCAGAGACTCACACAGAGACTCGGAGACTGAGACTCACAGAGAGAGACCCAAAGCCTCCTATCCAGAGACTCCCAGAGTGCGAACCTCAGGGCTAGACTCACCAGAGCACACTCGCTAGACTGCGTCGGCGTGAATCCTCCCGCGGTGCCTGACGTCCCTCCTACGACGGCGCTCTGGGGAAAAGGACGCAAAATTATTCATTGAGCTACAGCAAGTTTTTATCATTATTATTATTATTATTCAAAATGCATCTATTTATCTTTACTCCATCATCTATTTATCTATTATTTTATCATAGTTGGGGGGAATAGTGATCATCAAGGGTAACATTATCATCTAAAAAACACATCAACTATTATCATCTACTGAGATTTTTTGGATTTCTGAAGGATATAAAGTGTGCATCAATAATAAACGTATTTTGTACATTGAAAGTGTACCGTGCAGAAGGTGCAATAGTTTAAAACCCAGGAATGGACCAAACAGGCTGCCAGATGTACGAGAATTCCTCAACCAGATGCACAAAGAACAGCAGACGAACACTACACGTAGAAGGAACAGACGATTACTGAGTGGAACGGAACTTTTTTTGGAAGAATGCAAGCAAACCAAACACAAACAAAAGGTGTTTAGACATGAAGTAGAAATGGATAAGAGATATTAACCGATACGAAGAGAGGAATAAAAAGAAGAACAATTACCCACGGAATGCGAACTCAGAGTCGTTGAATGCCCGAGCCAAACCCCAGGCTGTTTTTTATCTTTTTCTATCTCATTTTTTTTACCAGAAGACACGCTGAATGTCTATCAGGCTTAAACTAAGACTAAAGGAAACACATGCACAAGAAAACTGTAGATTAAAAGAGAAAAATAGATTCGCCGCTGCGTGTGGCGAGGAGGCCATCCGCGCAGACCGAGGGTTAGAGGAGACGAAGACCCAAACGAAGAGAGAGACAGAGACGAATCCAGCACCCGGATCGCTTCCCTTCACCGACGCCGACCTCCGCTCACCTGACTCTCAAAGACGCCCTTATCCTGCCACCAGAACCCCCCCTCCTCCTGCTGCTGCTGCTGCTGACCCACCTGGCCCTCCTGCTGCTGCTGCTGAAGGCCCGCGCCGCCGTACTGGGGCAGGGCGTTGGATGCCCCAGAGGCGAGGAGAAGCAAAGCACAGGCCAGTCCACCGGCCCTCATCTGAAGGCACACACAGACAAGTTAGTGTGGAATGATAATGGTTGTGAATTTTATCGCATGAAAATCTGAAAATCGGATGAGAATATCCATAAAAGATTAGAATCTAAAATGTATTCTTTTTAATGATGATGCGAGGCAACGGCCAGTCTACGCGTTCTCCTCTGGGAACAGGGGGCGTCGATGCCAGTAAGATATTATACATAACATAACTAAAGGAAAAGGATATATATGGGCAAAATATCTGAAAAATATCGACATAATAAGACCAAAAAAAAATTGTATCGATGAAAAAGATGAAGAGAAGTTGAAGAGGATAGGATTTCCACGCCTATCATTATTCCTCAAATTATTACGAGAACAAAAAGAAAATGAAGTGTAATTATCCGTCTTTCATCTTCGCATATTTGCAGATCCTTGATTACATATATCATTACATGCTTTATATCAAGGACAGTATCGATATCCTTAGCTTAGTTTATATCGTATTTTTCATATGACGAACCATAAATAGATATTAAGAAAAAACGTGAATTCCTATGATAAGTCGACGCTAAATATTAATAAAAGAAGGATATTGTACATGTTAATCTTGGTCAAAGTTTGTAACAAATCATTAAATTGCGGCAAACAACTTTATTATTCTCAAATTATATAAAAAAAACTGTTCGAAATTATTGACTAGTGCATAATCAAACTCTTTCACATTTACTTATTACTTAAATCTTACTTGAAATAGGCAAAATTAATTACATTTTCGTTTTTTTCATATCGTTATTGTAATTATCAAGTGAATTACAACATGAGATTTGACAACATAAGAAAAAACATTTTTGTATTTCTACTGAATCCATAAGACTATGAATTATGTTATATATATATATTTTTTTTTTCCGATTAATCGCCTTTAACATTTTTACAGGTGATTACTTAACAAAGTTAAATTTAGTCACCGCACTCCGGGCCACTGAGAAAAATTAAAAACAAAAAAGAAGCAAAAAACACCGCCATACGTATATTTTATCTTCCACTTATCACGAGCCAAGAAATATACCATGCTTTAGAACACTCCAAACGCTGAGACAGAGAGAAGCCCCACCTTTCCGTTGTCTTCCCTTGCGGAGAACTGACGAGGACGCCGGACATCTCCCGGTTTATATGGACAGGTGAAGTGAGGGAGGGGGGGGGGGTATGGAGGGGAAGGGGAATGGAATAGGGGGAGGGGGTAGAGGAAAAGAGGGGATGGGATGAGGGAGGGAGGTTGAGGAGAGGGATGAGGTGGGGGAGGGAGGGGGAGGAGAGGGGTGGGATTGGGGGTGGAGGAAAGGGATGGGATGGGGAGGGAGGTGGAGGTCTGGGATGGGAAGGGGGGGGGGAGGAGGAGGATGCTAAGATCAGATCAGAGGGAGGTGGGGGAGGTGTCGTGGTGGGGGGCACGACGTGGGCT
>NC_061843.1:12461960-12464460 GCF_019202785.1 Penaeus chinensis | reverse complement strand
GCAAAAATAATGATAATAATTGTAATAATAATAATAGCTGTATTGGTAGTTGTACTGATAACAGTGATGATGTTGATGTGGTAATGGTAATAATAATAATAATGATAATAATATTATAATAATAATAACAATTATCATAATGGTAACAAAGATAAGGATAATAGTAATGATTATAATGTTAATAATACTAATAATGTTAATAATAATAATAATAATAATAATAATAATTATAATAATAATAATAACAATAATAATAATAATATCAATCATAACATTTATAATAATATCAGTCATAACATTTATAATATTATCAATAATAATATTAATAATAATTATTATTATTATTACTATAATATTGATAATTCTAATAATTATTATCATAATTATCACATTATCATTATTATCATCAGCATCAGTATCATTATTATTATAATAACAATAACAACAATAAACAATCTCCTAATTCAAAATATCACAAAAAGTATAACTAAAATGATACGCTTCCATTGGCCTTCCTTTGATGAAAATTTTCGGCCAGACAATAGAATCGTCACAATTCTGGATTTCCCGCCATAAAGGAAGTCCGAGGGGTAACGGGCGTAAACACGGAAGTCGGGGAACTTTTCCTACTAATATATTCTATTCTGAATATTGTACATTTCGTAAATATACATTTCTGAATGTTAGGAATAATGTGTGTGATTGATTAGATTTGTTGTCTGTTTGAGAAGGGATTTTTAATGTTAAGTAAAAGTTATATTAAATATTTTGAAATGGTAAAAGAATAGACTTGGCTTCTTAATACTCTTCTTTTCTCCCGTCATAAGAGAAACAAAATCTTGTTAACAATTTAACCAGAGATGATATCACCCTCTATTATACATTCCTTTTTAATCTTTAGTAATTCTGGTAGCTTACTTTTTTGTTTTCTACATTCTTTCCTATTTAATCTCATAATCTGCTTTCGTCTGCAATTTAACAAGTCTGATCTTGGTTCATTGCATGCATTATTCAGCTTCTCTTCATCATTTCCTTTTATATTGATGATAGTAACTACGCAGTTCTCTCTTCCAGTACTGTTTTCGATGCAATCATCAACAAGATGAATAACTTTTTTTGTGTTCGTGTGTGAAATGTTAAAGGTGATTCTGTTGAATTACGCAATAATGTTTTGCCTCAGTAATCCCTGTGAGTTGCCAAAGTGCTATTAATCAAGAAAGTTTTTTGCTGATAAGCTCGGGAATAAAAACACTATCCGGCACCGTAATTCTATAACGGGGCTTTGTAAGTGCACTGATTATTGTGTTCTATTTTTCATTTTTTTAAGACTGCTGAACAAAACAAAAAGTGCGGCGTTATTCGGTCAAAAAGTGAACTAAAAACAAGCTTTTCAAATTTAGAAGTTATTATCTGCTTGACTCAGAGGTGCCAATAGATTCGCTCGCCCTAAACGTGATTCAAAAAGTTTCGTTGGCTGTTCATGTATTTATTATTGTAAACAGATTCCTTCTTGAGAAAACAAAACAAGAAATTAATTAAGACATTGTAAGCATAGGGTAATTAATAGTGATAGTGAGGATCATAACTAATTAATAAGCTATTGACTAAAATTCTCCATAGCAACACAACCACGAGATGACTCACGAAAATTTGCCCAAGGCGCTGAAAATAATTACAGGTTCCTAATATGGAAAACTGCCATCCCCCCTCCTCCATACCCCTCAACTACCCCTTACACCCACTGATACCCATCCTTATTCTTACCTCCCCCCCCCCCCCCTCCGCACCGCCCTTTCTTGATACTTTCTTACATCACTATACTCTTATCCAGCCCCCCCCCTCCAACTCCCCCCTTCTAAACTCAATAATCACCCTCACGCCCTTTACACCCCCTCCCCTCACCCCCCCCCCCACCCTTAGCGAGCAAGGTGAAGGTTGCTGACCTCTTCCCAGTCGACGCTCGCAAAGTTCACGCTCTCTCTCTCTCTCTCTCTCTCTCTCTCTCTCTCTCTCATTCTCTCTCTCTCTCTCTCTCTCTCTCACACACACACACACACACACACACACACACACACACACACACACACACACACATACATACACGCATTCCCCAAGTTATTCTCTCTCCTGCTACCCTCTCTATTATCTCTATTGTTGTGTTCCATCTATCTCCCGCTGTCATTGTCCTTTCCCATCAATTTCACAATCCTTCTCTACTGTCTATCCCCTCTCACTCTCGCCCGCTTACTTCCTTCTCCTCCTCCCTATCTTTTCCCCTCCCCATATTCCTCCCTATTGTCTCTCCTTTTCCTCTTCCTCTCCTTTCATTTTCCTCTTCTTCTTATCACTCCCCTCTACCCCTTCTCCTTTTGCCTTTTATCCTCCCTCCATCTTTCTCCCCCTCCCCCCCTCCCCCCCGCCTTCATCCCTCACTCACTCCCTCAATTCTACGCTGAAGTCGTGACTAATGCACACGACGGACGCGCACACACACACACAC
>NC_061843.1:12449460-12454460 GCF_019202785.1 Penaeus chinensis | reverse complement strand
ACCGAAGTCAATACCACATCATATGACTCGGACACGTTGAATATTCTTACCATGATTGACCTCAAATTTTACCCATTCGAGTGAAAATGTGTATTTGATGTACAGTTAAAAAGGCACAGCAACATCTTATGCACCTTTGAAATAAATTGTTGTACCAAGAAACTTACGATGCGATTCGCAATTAATGAAAATATAAATCCCTATCTGAGACTGCATGAAACATATCTGAAAAATATCGCGCACTGATTAGCTGGCCGGAGTGTATCAAATGACATCAAGGTAAAGGCATACAAACTGATACAAACCGAAAAGATGTTTCATTAGGTTCCAATAAAGGGGAATTATGTCTCAAAGTGTCTCAAAGTGTTAGGGGTTTCGGAAATGCTACAAAAATGGCCTATATATAGATAGATAGAAAGAGAGAGAGAGAGAGAGAGAGAGAGAGAGAGAGAGAGAGAGAGAGAGAGAGAGAGAGAGAGAGAGAGAGAGAGAGAGAGAGAACGCGACAAATGCACGCATACTATCGCATCTTTATTCTCCGGAACCCAAGGGCAAACTTGTAACTGAAAAGAAAAGAACAAAATCAAAAACAAAAATGATGATACGTGCAATCAGTCAACGAGACGACCCCCAACCAAGGCAACGAGCGAACAACCGCAGAATTATTTTTTATCATTAAATCTTTCATTTTCACATGTTATAAATGTACAATTAAGCATTATATCACTAATCATAAAATTAATTGGCTTTAAGAATGCTGATTGTTCGGGAGATCATCTTCGAAGTGCCTGCGATTCATGTCTCTGTCTTCTTGGTTAAAACACAATGGACAATGAACGGGAGAAATTGAAGAGCGGCTGTTGTGTGTGTCTGTTTATTTATGCGTTTATTTGCATGTTTCTTTTTTTTTTATTCGTGTTTACTTTATGCTTATATTTGTATGTTTCCTTGTATTTATTTGTGTTTATTCCATGTTTATATTCGAATGCTTCTCTGTTTCCGTGTGTTTATTTTATGCGTGTGTTTGTACGTTTCCTTATTTTCGTTTGTGCATTTGTGTTTATTCATATTCTCTCATCCTGTTTCTTTGCGCGTGTGCTGATTTGTCTTTATTTGTGCGTTTATATTGTACCTTTCTTCGTTCTGACTTGTACCTTTATAGTTATAAACTTTTTAGTCTAAAAGCACACTAAAAATACTCAGTTAAAAAGCGACATTATAATTTATATCGGATTGGGTGATGTCCATGAATGGTGTGGTTGGTAATGTTTGTTTGTTGTGTGTCTGTTACTGTTATCACTGTGTTTGTTTGATGTTGTGTCTGTTTCTGTTATTGTTGTTCGTTTCTAGTTATCGCTTTCTGTTTGTTGTGCATGTGTTTGTTATCAATTTATGTGTGTTGTGTCTGTGTGCCTTCGTTACTGTGTGCCTGCGTCATTCCGTGTCTGTAACTGTTTGCGTGCGTGGTGTCACTGGCAACGGGTGAAAAATACCTCCATTTATTCGAATCAATTAAGATTTATTGTTATGATTTTTTTCTTTGGCATTACATTTCTTTTGCTCGAGACCAATGTTTTTTTTTTCTGCGACTCCTAAATTTATGGCTATAATGGTTGTTATTATTGTTATTGCTGTTATTACTTTGGTTTTCTTTTGTTTATCTTTATATGTTTATCTATTTGTTGAGAAACTTCTCTCTTACACACACACACACACACACACACACACACACACACACACACACACACATAATCACACACACACATATACATACATATACACATACACATACACATACTCATACACACACGCGCACACGCACTTATATATATATATACATATATATATATCCTTTGCCCACTCAAACGTTGAAGAATTTCCTGAGAGCGAAGGTCTTGGCGGAGTTTAATTGCTTGAAAGCGGAAGTCGCTAAATTCTGTACTTGGGGAGAGAAGAGAGAAAAATGAAAGGTTGAACTATTCTTTCACTTGCACCTCTGTTCTTCATTGATAAACTCTTTCTTGTCTTTTCCCACTTATACATCTTGCTTTTTGTTTTCTAAGGTCTCGTGCACAATAGATACAAAGCCGCGCGACACTGTCTCGCAACACTCGCTCTCTGGCCCCCGCGCTCGTCAAGGGACTTCATACAACAGAGTCGCCCAACTCGGTTCTGTCGCCTGGCCGTTGCGCAACTACCTCAGAAAAGTCGCTCAGCGGTCGCGCGACAGTCATGAGGCACGATTTCGATTACACCTTGTCTCTCTATGAATGTGGAAGCTAGGTTTAGAGGGAGACAGTCGCGCGGCAAAGTCGTAGAAATGTCTAGAAACTTATTGGCAATAGTTGAAAGGTAATCCAGATGCAATGTTTCTGTCTCCAAAGGGCCTTCATTAAGTAGGAGGCTGCACATACGAAATGAAACAATATTCGTACGATATTGTTTCATTTCTTATCGTAGCTGTTTTTTTCCTTTTCATCTTTGTGACACGTTAATATGTTTGTATTCATTATGTCAGTATCTATGGGAGTTTATTGCACCATGTATTTTGTACTAGATATACAAATGGCTTATTATAATGGGAATGAACTTTGATAGTTACTCACGTTATTGATTTTCTTTATTTTTTGTGATGCTAGAGATTCAAAGAGAATTTTTCACTTGTTCATGTATTTTAATTTAATGACATATATTCCATAATCCTCTTTACATATCATCTCATATAGACCATTACGTTACCCTAATCATGTATCTCTCTCCCCTCCGCCACCCCCCACCCCCACCCCCTCCGACTGATATAGGCCTACCTTCTTCCCTGCAGTTTAGGTCTTTCCTTATTCCTGCCTCCTTGCCCCCTCTCACCCCCCCTGCCCCTCTCACCCGTCCCATTGCCCTCCTTACCTCCTGACCCGTGCCCCCTGCCTCCTACCTCCCAGCCCCTACCCACGACCTAATTGGGGCTTTCCCAGTTATGACGTCAGAGATTATGACGTCATTTGGTGCCTGTTATACCTGAGGGGGCGTTGAACTCGTCAGAAGAGGAGGCGGAGGGAGGGGATGACAAGGGGGGAGGGAGGGCTAAGGAGCTAAGGGTGGAGGAGGGGGAAGAGGAGGAGGGGGAGTTAATGGGGGAGGGAAGGGACGCTGTGGAGGAAGGGGAGATGATGGGAGGGGCCGAGGAGGGAAGAGGACGCATGATAGATAGATAGAGAGAGAGAGAGAGAGAGCGACACGCATATTATCGCATCTTTATTCTCCGGAACCCGGAGCGAAGAGCGAAGTAGGAATTATTGAAGGGTCGAGGGGGTACGTCGAAGGGATAATACTGGGAGGAGAGAAGACAAAGACAGAAGGGGGAGGAGAAGGAAGAAGAAGAAAGGTAAGAAGAAGGGGGAAAGGACACACATAAAACAGGCAGAGGACATGGAGGAGGTGACGGGAGAAGAGGAAGGAAAGCTGGAACAAGCAAACGAGAAAGAAAGAGGGAACAGAAAGAAAACGAGGAGAGATGGAAGCGTAAGACACCTGAAAGAAAAAATGGAAAAATAAGGCAATAACAAAGGTGGGACAGGAAGGAACCGAAAAGGAATGACAGAACACTAAAAGAAAGGAGAAAGAAAGATGGAACAGCAAGTAAACGCGAAATATCCAACAGGTTAAAAAACGAGAAAAAAAGATAGAACAGACAGAAAACGAGGAAGATGGAGCAGTAAAGTAAACGAGAAGAACAGAACAGAGAAGCCCCGAGGGAGAACACGGGAGGGGGGGGGGGAGATGGAAACCCCACGAACACACGTCCATCCCGTTCTCGTAGGATTCCGGCTAAGGGCTTCCGAACGCGACCGCAAACCTGCAGTTACCCGCCTCGTCATCCAATGCGTTTGGAAGTTCTTTGTGTTCGGACGCGGTGGCTTCGAGCGCGACCGACCACCAGCGCCATCTACACTGGGAATCAGATGGCAGTCTAAAAGGGGAAAAATAGCTCTTGGAAATACACAGAAATAAAGAACAAAAAAAAAAAAAAAAAAAAGAGAGAGAAAGAAGAAGGGGGGGAATACGCGAAAGAGAAAGAATTGGGAAAAAATGAAGCAACAGGAAGAATGGTCCGAAGAAATTAAACTAACTTTGGCTCATGAAAAATGACAAGGGAAGATAATAACCAAATACAGTGATGGCGGTTGCCTGTTTGAGAACCCTGTGTCATCGATTTTCTAATTAGTCTTATTTCGCAATAATAATCGATGTTAAAACTGTAAAGCACTTCAATTTAAGATGAAGAAACATTACCACGAAAGTTTGAAATGTATATATATATATATTGGAAGCACTAAACAAGAAGCTTTGATAACGCTAGATAAAATAGACGATTAAAGGAACGGTTAAGGAGTAGGTGACGCCAAAATATTTCTTGAAATTTCTACAAGCAATATACTTGAACCAACCACAGCATTGGAACATAACACGCGAAATGCACTTTAATTACTTTTACATGAGTCATAAACTGTATTCGTACAGGCACAAAGCATGTCAATATGCAATACAAATGGGATCGCTTGCTTTCAGTTGTATTGCAGATTATATGATAGCTTTGAGAGAAAAGAGTTGTTTCAAAATCTGAAACTGCTCAAATAGAATACATATCTGATGACATTATAATTTCATAACAAGCTCCATTACTCCTTAAATCGCCAGAGACACTAACGTACGTAATTCGAGAGATCAAATCACAATGCAATAAAAAGGTTAATACACCAGGCAAAAGATAATAAATGAACAATGAATACATTCAACAAGAAACATTGAACATAATTTTCAACTAAGTTTTGATATAAGTCACAATATATATATATATATATATATTGCAAAATTCTTACACATTTAATGCAATATCTCAGATGTGAGATAATGAAAAGTTATATTAAGCTTATGAATATAGTAATAAACCAAGAATCATACACATTTCTTCTTTCTTCCTGTTACTTTTCACACACCAAACACTT
>NC_061843.1:12436960-12439460 GCF_019202785.1 Penaeus chinensis | reverse complement strand
TTGCTCTCTCTCTCTCTCTCTCTCTCTCTCTCTCTCTCTCTCTCTCTCTCTCTCTCTCTCTCTCTCTCTCTCTCTCTCTCTCTTTCTCTACACACACACACACAATCCCGATATGCCCAGAGAAGCGGCTTTACGATGCCCACGAAACATGCAACTCTCCCCCCCCCCCCCCCGGCCCCCAGTACACAGGTAATAATTATTAGCTGCGATTCTCACCTTTGAGGCTGCTGGTAAGATGGCTGCCTTTTGTTATGGCGTCGTTGCGTTTTTGATAACACGTATGAGGAACACACACACACCCACACACACACACACACATACACACACACACACACACACACACACACACACACACACACACACACACACACACACATATACACACACAAACACACACACACACACACAAACACACACACACACAAACAGAATTACAGAATCCACAAATACACATATAGAGATAGATACTTACTGTTTACTTCAAATTATCTGCTGCACGTTATAATTATATCTGTATGTGTGTATGTTGTATATGTATAATGCTGCGTTGGGAACTGCACTTCCCATTGCACTGCCCACGGTGCAACCAGCTCGAAAGTAAACATTCACTATTTTATCATACTGGAGTCTTTATTTTATACGCTGCGTAGGTTTTGTAACTCCTTCAGTGTACAAATAACTTACCTACAAGTGACACATAAATACCCTTTGATAACAACAATAAAGTGCCATACGATTACCTTCCAATATCTTATGGTTGTCTGCAACTGTCATTGTTTCCATACAGTTGCTATTATGAAGTCATCTCGACCTGCTTCCCCGCCTGCAAAGGAGAGCGAGATAGACGAGATACAACTTGTCCAGGACAGCGAAAGTAGGGGTTCCGAACGGTCAAAACATCTTGTCCATCTTGTCCAACTTGTTAGACGAGGAGTTCCGAACGCAGCATAAGTTTCAGCAGAGGACTACCATGCTATATTAATCGACTTTTTGGCTCCCTTTAGACAATGTGCACTCTCTTACTAAGTCGCTGATTGGTTCATAATTACACTTGTGCCCATGAATGATAATATTTTAAGTTGTTTTAAAGCTTTAGAACATTAAGGAGGATTTTTAAAGTACTGCAGACATATTCCAGTGCTCAAGGACAATATCGTTATCAACAGAAATCTGTATGTGTTTAATTTGTTTTGTAGAAAATATTAACTAAACAGGAACAGCCGATGCCGGACATAGATCACAATAGGCAACAGACTACGTTTTGTAAAGGCTGGATACGTTACTCGACCGCTGAATAGCAACCAGTCGACCATTCAGCCTTGGAAGGGAGCGTTGTTTCTCCGCCTGTTTTACGGACAACTAACCTATTTAAGGAATCAGAAAAAAATAGATTGATTTTGAGTGCCTCATACAAACACACACACACACACACACACACACACACACACACACACACACACACACACACACACATACACACACACACACATACACACACACACACACAACCACGCACACACATTCGAAGAATCTCTCTCTCTCTCTCTATCTCTCTCTCTTTCTCTCTCTCTCTCTCTCTCTCTCTCTCTCTCTCTCTCTCTCTCTCTTTCTCTCTCTCTCTCTCTCTCTCTCTCTCTCTCTCTCTCTCTCTCTCTCTCTCTCTCTCTCTCTCTCTCTCTCTCTCTCTCTCTCTCTCTCTCTCTCCCTTGCATGCCGCCAGAGCCAGGCGGAGACCGAGCGCGGATACGCCGAGGCACGTAGCGGTGAAACGCCGCACTTAAGAATTCCTTTGGTTATCGACCTCTTCATGGGAATGGCAGAGTGGATAGAGAAACTGCATGGAAACTGCATGGGACGGATGCGCACATGCAGATGGACGCTCGTAAACATACACGCGTGCATTTTTACGGGCATGCAGTACCCCGCACACAAACATATATGCAAAAACATACACACGGCTATAACTATATATATACATATATATATATGTGTGTGTGTGTGTGTGTGTGTGTGTGTGTGTGTGTGTGTGTGTGTGTGCATATATATATATAGATTGATAGATAGATAGATATAGACAGATATAGATATATGTGTGTGGGAATATGTATATGCACACGTATATGTGTGTGTGTGTATGTATATATATATATATATATATATATATATTATCATGCGCTCTATCATCACGGGATATGTCAAAACGAAAACCCTTCAGCCAAGCCTCCACCAGGTGCCGCCTTCGTCCCGGATGCCTTGTGGATGGAAGCCCGGGTCAAGAAATACAACGAGGTTTCCAAAAGACAAGACACGCATTGTAGATGAAGGAAGGCAGTGTCCAGCGCCATTGCTTAGTTCATCTACACAAATTACGATAGATTCAAGGACAGAAAATACATTGTTCGTTGGCTGATCAGTAAGGTTAAAAAAGAAAGAAAGAGAGAAAGAGAGAAAGAAGGACTTTTATATGGAAACTTGGTTGGTTTCGATTTTAGGATTTATT
>NC_061843.1:12424460-12426960 GCF_019202785.1 Penaeus chinensis | reverse complement strand
CATCACTTCTGTTTATAATTGTTTGTTTGTTTCTTTCTTTTCTTCTTCTTGGTCACTCTTCTTTCTTCTTTCTCTTTCTCTTCTTCTAATAATAGCCCTTTCCCAAGTTACCAAATGTCGATAAATTTAAAATTCGACTTCATACGCACAAAACAAAAAACAAATAAACAGTTGAACAAACTCCAAAATCAATCAACCCAAATGTCACTTAAAAGAAAGTAAACAAATAATATGACAGTTATAGTAAAAACTGAATTCCATATTCGATTAACCGGGACGTTTCGAGTATATGCTCACTCATCGTCAGGTGATAAAAAAAAAAAACTTATTGTGGATCGGCTTATGAGTCCCATTCAGCCTCTTCCTCTTTTTCTTTCCGGAATTTTTTTCCCTTCTCCTTCTTACTCTTTCCTTCCATTTCCCCTGATTTCTCTATCTTCTTCCTCTCCTCTTTCTCCTCCTCATCATCTTTCTCTTACTCTTCCTCCTCCTTCTTCTTCTTCCTCCTGCTCCTCTTGCCCACTACATCCCTCATTCCTCCAACTTCTCTTCCTTCTTCCTCTCCTCCACCTCCTCTTATTTCCAGTTTTTTTTTTCCTCCTCCGACTTCCCCTTTTCCTCCTCCTCTTCCTCGCCCTCCCCCTTCTATTTCAGTTTTCTTCTTCCTCCTCCTCCACTCCCTTTTATTTCCCCTCTTCCTCCTCCTCCTATTTCCCCTTTTACTCCTCCTCCTATTTCCCTTTTCCCTCCTCCTCCTATTTCCCTTTTCCCTCCTCCTATTTCCCCTTTCCCTCCTCCTTCTCCTCCTTTTCCTCCTCCTCCTTCTCCTCTTTCTCCTCTTCCTCCTCCTCATTCTCCTCTTCCTCCTCCTCCTCCTCCTCCTCCTATTTCCCCTCCTCCTCCTCCTTCCTCTTTTCCTCCTCCTCCTCCTCTCTATTAAGCTGTGTTACATGATACTTGTTTTACCGCGTAGGAATATCTGAAGGTGAACAGGATAATAATTCGTTTTCATCCCTCCGCTGGTTAATATGTCATTTTCATTTTTTTCGTGATTTTCATTTGTATTTTCATTCATTCACTTGTCGTGATTTTTACTTTAATATTCTTATTTTATTTATTGCAAAATTCGTATAATGATGATGGTGATGATAGTAATAATAATAATAATAATAATGATATATGTATAGGAGGGCAACAACTAGGTTTCCAGAAAGGAATAGGTACCATTGACGGCACATTCACATTAAAACAAACCATGGAAAAGTGCAGAGAGAAACGAAACTGACTTCACATGACATTCATGGATTTGGAAAAGGCTTATGATAGAGTGCCAAGAGAAGAGGTGGGGAGGGGGGGAAGGGGTCCCCCAGAGAAGTGTGTTAGGATAATCAAGGAATCGTACAGGAAAGCTACAACCAAGGTGAGGAGTACAGTTGGAACTACGGATAGGTTCTAGGTCAAAGTCAGACTCTTTCAAGGCTCGGCACTAAGCCCATTCCCTTTTTAATATAATGTTTGATGTGCTAACGGAAGCAGTTAGAGAAATCCCACTATGGTGTGTCCTCTATGACGATGGTGTTTTAGTGGCAACGAGTAAGCGAGCTCTACAAACCAAGTTCGAGAGATGAAGACATGCCTTAGAGAGTAGAGGTACGAACATAAGCAGAAGTAAAACGGAATGTATGAAAACAGATGGAGAAGATCAACAAGACACGATAATTACAGAAGCATCAGGAGGAATGGGTAAAGAAATAAACTACCGTATTCGCTGTGAATGAAACAACTGGAGGAAGGTGACGGGCGTAATATGGGACAGAAAAGTGCCAATACAACTGAAAGGAAAGGTCTACAGTGAAGTAGTAAGGCCAGCAATGATGTATGGTTTGGAAGCAGCTCCACTCAACCAAGTAGAAGAGAAGAAACTAGATATTACAGATATGAAGATGCTAAGATGGATGTCTGGAGTGAACGAGTATATCGGAGGATCGATGAAGGTAGTCGAAAGATCGAAAAAAAAGTACAGGAGGCCATATTGAGATGGTTTGGACATCTAATGAGAAAGAACGATGAAGAACACATATGAAGAAATATGGCTATGGAAATACTAGGGACGCGGAGAAGGGGAAGACCAAGAATCAGAGGGAAAGATTGTGTAAATACAGATGAAAGAGAAAGGCCTCGATCAAAGAGATGCTCAGAACGGAACTATCTGGAGTTGGCTCATAAGAAACAGCGACCCCGAATAGGGACAAGCTGAGAAGAAGAAGAAGAAGAAGAATTGTAATAATAATAATAAGTATAACAACAATTATAAAAATAGTAATGGTGATAATGATAATTATAATAACAGAAATAATGATAATTGTAATAATAATGACTATAATAGTGATCATAGTAATAATAAGGACTATAATATTGATCATAGTAATAATAATGACTATAGTAGTGATCATAGTAATAATATAATAATAATAATAAATAATAAATAATAATGATAATA
>NC_061843.1:12406960-12421960 GCF_019202785.1 Penaeus chinensis | reverse complement strand
ATTATTACTATTATTACACTGTTATTATTATCATTCTCATCATTATCATTATCATCATCATTTGAATTATTGTTGATATCATTGTAATGTAATTATTATCATCCCCATCATCAACATTAACATTATTAATATTATTTTTACTGTCATTATTATTATCATCATTATTAACATTGCTATCATCATTATCGTTATCATCATTATATCCTCTTTGTTATAATTACTATTACTATTCGTATTATAATTATTATCATTATTATTATTACTATTACTATTTTCAATATCATTTTTCATTATTATCATTATTATCATTATTATTATTTTATTATCACTATTGTTATTATTTTAATCATTATCATTAGGAGCATTATTATCATCATTACTCTTTTTATTATTACCAATGTTATTGTTATTATCATCAGTATTATTGTTATAACTACTATCATATCATTATTACTCATTATCATGATACATGCCATCATTATCACCATTATCATTATAATCATTATAATTTTTTGTTATCATTATTACTACTGTTGTTGGTGGTGTTAATACTATTGCATTTGTTTTGATTATTCCCTATTACTAAGGTCATTACAATCAATATTACATCTTTACTGACATTTTTGCTAGTATCATTATCATTCAAGACACCGTTGAAGCTGCATTTTACACAGAGCGAGTCGATTCGAGTTAATTCTTTACCCACCGTCTTTGTGATCCCATTATCCAGTACAGAAAACAACAAAGGGAAGTACAGGGAACCACACGATTATACCGAAGAACTTTGGGGTATGTGAGTTTTTCTGTCCTTTCCTTCGTTGTTTCATTTACAGTGAGTTCAGCATAAGTCGTCTCTCATTGCCCAGGGTCAATGTTCCCGCATGCTAACGACGAAATATAAGAATATAGCTAGGCGTAGATGCTGTCCGTATTCATGTCGGGATGGCATCAAATATGTGACCTTTATGCAACAATGCGATAGAGGCGGAAACACAACAAAATAAGCGTGACCACCGAAGCAGTCGTTCAGAACGGTGGGCGGCGGCGTCACGGAAACAGTCCCGCTCTCCGTTCTGTGTTGAATCCGTTGTATCTCAATCATTTTTTGAGTAGCATGGGCCGTCTAAAGATGAAATACCTTACTGAAACTTCACGGGAGAATATTATGTACCTTCAGATGTAGCTGTCGAGGGAGAAGAGAGCATATTAGTATATGAGTAAGTCTGTGATAGCCAATGCACGAGGACAGCTCTCCCAACACGAACCGCTGGTGACGGTCGCGATGATCATATTTCCTATACCGCCTACGAACTACACACAGCAGGCCGTCTACCTTTAACAACAACACAGCAATAAAAGCAAGAATATCGATAACAAAAATGACATGAGGAAAAGGATGATAAGATTAACAATAATAATAACAATTACAATAACAATGATAATGACGATAACAGTAATAACATTTATTAGTAACATAATACGAATGATGAACAGATCAGGAATAACCAAAGGCCAAGCACAGAGAGCGTGGGGATCCTGTCAACCTTGAATCTAATTTCTAGCAACTTCTAGAGAAAAAATCACGCCATGAGACGCAAAAGTGACTCAGCTTCTTGGAATGTTAATGTTGGTAACCACAAAGGCCCGACTCCAAGTGTCATTATATATATATATATATATATATATATATATATATATATATATATATAAATATATATATATGTATGTGTATGTTTGTGTATGTATGTGTGTGTGTGTGTTAAAATATATGTATATATATATGTGTGTGTGTGTGTGTGTGTGTGTGTGTGTGTGTGTGTGTGTGTGTGTGTGTGTGTGTGTGTGTGCATATATATATGTTTGTGTATGTCTATATATAAATACGTATGTACATATATATATATATATATATATATATGTTTATATATAGGTAGATAGATATGTATGTATTTGTACAGATCTGTGTATTTGTACGTGTGTGGGGGAACACAGACACGCACACACACGCAAAAATATATATATACATATATGTACATATATACATATAAATATATATATATATATATATATATATATATAATACATATATATATATGCATATATATATATATATATATATATATATATATATATATGTGCATACACATACATATACTGTACTCATACATATAATGTACATATACAGATATATAGATAAATAGATATGTATGTATATATAATGACACATATATGTGTATATGTACTGACGTATGTGTATGTATGTGCGCACACACACACACACACATATAATTGATAGATAGATGTATAGATACATATGTGTGTGCGTGCGTGCGTGCGTGCGGGCGTGCGTGCGTGCGTGTGTGTGTGTGTGTGTGTGTGTGGTATTTATACAGTATTTGTGTATGTAAATACATATAGATATTTTCGGCAAGATAATCAGCTAAATACAGTGCATTCATAGCTTTCAACAAACAAAAATACAAAACTCGCTGGCAGCGAGTTGGCGTAAGCGGGATGAAACGATGATAAGCCATACCTATAAGCGTTCCAAAGTCTAAAGAGAAGGCCCCCACAGACGTTACGGTCGACAGATCAGGTTCCGATCGCATAACTCCGGTATCAGCGTCGCCCGCACACGTTCCGATCCACTTCAATTCCGCCGGGAAGCTGTAGTGTGAGGAAATGGCCTCATCGTTCAATTGACGAGGATTTAGAATTAGCGTTTATTGTTCCAGATGTGACAAAAGCCTAACATAAATGGGGAAAAAAAACTAGCTACAGATTAATTGATGAAGAGAAATGAGTGTCTTCTCAACGAACTGGTTAAGTCAAGTCCGGAGACTGATTTGATTACTAAATAATGGATGAAAAGACCCCCATGGATTTTACTGTCATCACCGGAAATATATAAACCAAGGAAATCCAAACTGGGGACCATAGGATACTTTCTGGAGGAGGGGGGGGAGGTCATCGCGGAATATGAAAACCACGACTTCGAATAAAATTGGATTCTGTCTCACCTACACGACATACAGACAATTACCTCTAACATATCAATAAACTGGAATCTTTCCATGTAGTCTCCTTGCCCTATAGCCATTGGCATCATTACACAATTCATAACTAAGAGTAACTGAGTCTGAAAAAATGACAGGCGGTGAAGATGTTGCAAAATTAAGCCAAACCAATACCGAAAAAGGGAGGGGGAAAGAGAGAGGGAGAGAGGGGAAAAGGGGGAGAGAGGGAGAAAGGGAGATAAAGGGAGAAAGGGAGAGAGAGGGGGAAAGGGAGATGGAAAGAGAGAGAGGGGGGGAAGGGACAGAGAGGGAGAAAGAGAGATAGAGGGAGAGGGGGGAAGGGAGAGAGAGGGGAGAGGGGTAAAGGGAGAGAGAGAGAGAGGGAAAGGGAATGGGACAGAGAGGGAGATAAGGAAAGGGAGATGGAGAGGGAGGTAAAGAAAGGGAGAGGGAGAGGGGGGGAAGGGAGGAAGAGAGCGAAAGGGAGAGAGAAGGGGAAAGGGAGAGCTCTCAGAACCGCATTCGTTCAGCAAAGGCGCCAAAATACACGAGTCAGCAGTTTCGTAATGTCGTAGTGTCCTTGACTTTGCCACCGTGGGAATCTCTATTTATTCTTTTTATTGCCTTGAATGCTGTGTCTTTTAGGTGTTCTTTTTTCATCAGAATTTCGTGTGATGGAGAGGTTCTCTGCTAGAACACCTAATATGAGGCCGATATATATATATATATATATATATATATATATATATATATATATATTATATATGTATGCATGTGTGTGTTTGTGTTTGTGTGAGTATAGAGAGAGATGTGTATATGTATATATATACAGTATATGTATATATACTGTATGTGTGTGTGTGTGTGTGTGTGTGTGTGTGTGTGTGTGTGTGTGTGTGTGTGTGTGTGTGTGTGTGAATGTGTGTGTGTGTGTGTGTGTTTTGTGTGTATGTGGTAGCCTTCTTGCTTACAGCTGCTACTGCTGGCTAACCTAGTGCGAAAAAGGGAGAGGCTCTGCATAAGCCTCCCCTGCCAGTTCATAGACTTTCCGTCATCGAGACTTCTGCAGTTCCTCCTTGACACTGGGCACCTTGTGGTCCCAGGCTAAACTGTGGGGGATCTTGGAGCAGCAGGAGGCCTTAGAGGTACGCCAGTGTGTGGGCACGCCTTGTCTCGTACCAACTCCTGTCCCTCAGCCCCAATGGGGTTAAAGAGGGGAAGTGGCCTTGCCAGTCCTCCGGCAATAAATTATATAAATGGAAATGCTGGGGGGAGGGGTACTGTCCCGCCCACCTAACAAATGAGGCAGGCTGTGGGCGGGCGACTGTTGGGGCACTAGATGGCACTGTAATTTGCCAACCAAGGCTTATAGGGCAAAGCCCAAGGGAATCCCACATGCAGACATTGGGCCCCATAGCCTATCACATCCCTTCTATGGGGCAGCATCTTCGGGGTGACAGAGGTGGCACCAAAGGTTTAACCTCAGGCAAGCTTTCCTGGTAGAAGCTTGGAACATCCGGTCCTTGTGGCAGGATGAGCGATTACCCCTGCTATCGAGGGAACTGAAGTGGTTGGGAGTTGAGGTGGTTGCCCTCTTGGAGGTGAGAAGACCTGGCAGCAGCGCAATCAGTATGGGTGGATACACCTATTACTGGTCAGGCCGGGGTGATGGTCACCATCTCCAGCCGACTTCAACAGTCAATAATAAAGGTAGCATCACTTGATGAGTGTATTATGACATTGAGACTGAAGCATACTTTTGGCTTTGCGACCTTTATTGCTATGTACTCAGTCTCTTTCCCCTGGACTTTGTTAGGTCCCATAGATTGAGGATTTTTGGCCCCTGGTATCAGCACTCCAACCCGTATCATGGAGTACCTGTATAGGGGTACAGGTACTGTGGCCAAGGAGGTTGATCACATTCTCGTCAGCACTTGCTGGAGGATCCTCCAGAACAGCAGGGTTTACCGGAGTGCCGAGTTCTGTGGCACTGACCATAGACTGGTTGTGGCTACCCTATGTGTCCATTTCAAAACTCCCTGCTTTTCCATTGGCCACTCCAGGGTGTTTCACGTGGACAGACTGAAGGAGGAATGTACCCAGTTTGGTTCCATTCCCCCTGACCTGTTGAGGGTGTGATGATCCCTCTCTGGAAGGGGAGAGGTGATCAATGGGACTGTAGCAACTACTGTGGCATCACCTTGCTCAGTATACCACACACGGTTTTCGCCCACATTCTTCTGAAACAGATCCGTAACAATCGACTAAGGCACCAGAGACCGGAACATTGTGAATTCACTCCTGACAAGTCCATAACAGACCGCATCCTAGCACTTTGAGTCATTATGGAACGCCATCGTGAGTTTGGGCTTGAGCTGCTTTCAGCCTACATGAAAATCAAGTAGGCGTTTGACTCGATGCATCGCGAATCTCTGTGGGAGATCATGAGACAGGGAAATTCCGACACCGATTATTGGTTTAAATAGCTCGTTTCCGTGGGGATGACCCTGTTCAACAGGTCGTCCTTTGCGAACAATCCTGGGTAGAGGAGGCCCGTGGGACGATCTAGGATGATAAGGTTTGGGCGAGGAGTTAGAGATGGGGCCGATGGCCTGCCTGGAGGCTCGTCATGAGACCCACGTGGCTGGAAGCGACGGATAAATGCAGCCATGCGCCCCCGTCGGCGTTACCCCTCAGATGATGATGATACATATATATATATATATATATATATATATATGGACAACCCTCACACAAATTCATATACATGTGTGTATATGTGTATATATATGTATGTATGTATATATATACACATGCATATATATACATGTATACACACATTTGTTTATTCACACACACACACACACACACACACACACACACACACACACACACACACACACACACACACACACACACACACACACACACACACACACACACTTTTGTGGTCAGAAGGTAGGTCAAGTTCCAAACTCATTCATCGTAACCGTTCTCAGTGCACTGAAAATGGTCCTCACAGCAATATAACGTGTTACAGGCTAGCTACGATACCTTATACAATTCACTGTCTTGAGCATTAGAATCTACAGCGGACAGTATGTACGACAGGCAAAGTTGTTTAGAAGGTTTGTCACCGACACCGTGTTCTTTGTCACGAATACATGCTAATAACTTCTTTTACATTCAGTTACACACAATATTGGGAAGATTGGAGTCACTCTGATCTACTTCGGTGTGCGTTAAACCTTTGAATATTTTTAAGCAGTGATAGCATACCAACCCCCAGCACCAACTTCACTCATAATTCAAGTGGGGATTCACAAGAAACTACTGACATTGCACTACCCTTAATATTGATGTTCGCCTGTTTCGCTATCTTGGGCAGTCTGTGTATTAATATAAGGAAAAAATACCCTAATACCACTATGGCTTTCCTGGTACTTCGCAACTGCTCTAACAGTCGCAAGAACTAACGCCACTGATTCGGTATTTCTAGAGTTATGCTACAGCCTGCCCTTCACTGTCAGGACAACTCTCGAAATTGTGTACTTTATGCATCAAACTGTCACCTGATAATTGAGTATGTTAGTCTGTATCATTCCCCAACTATTGCTATTTAGTGGCCGTCCCCTGAAATTTAATAAAATGAAATGTATGAAAGGAACTTGGAATTACAATATCTGCCTATGCCATACAGTAATAAAGACCCAGATGCAGTGGGTGTTCTTAACTTTAACTTTATTTTTGGCCTTTTTGACATGCAGCTTAATACCCTGCTCCTTAAATGTTTATAACTGCAATTCTACCCGCAATCAACATTAAATTTGGTATGACGGATGCAGTCGCCTGGTTCAATGAATTTCGGCATTATCAGTCCATATTCCACAAAATGAATTTGACTGTTCGCCCATCATTTATTAATCGTCTCGTGATTTGTTCCTCCTTCAGTCTAATGGTTAATGCTTTAAGCAAATAATTGTGTTAGACATCAAAGCTCATACAGCACTATAGTAAAGTATTGTGGTGAAAGGGGTTTAAAAGAGCTCGTTATTAGAACAAAATGTCATATTTCAACGGTCATGGTATTATAAGACAGTATGGTAGTGAAAGGGGTAGAGAGAGAGAGGAGGTAAATGGGGCAGGATAGGGATTGTTAGAAGGGGAAGGATTAAGGATAAAGGGTGATTAGATCAAATGAAGGGTATTTATGCGTCTGAGGAAGGAGCGTGGGTTGTCAGTTGAAAAGGTGGGGGACTCCGTGAGAATATCCGACAGGTTGGGGTGCCGGGGAAGAGAAGACAAGTAAGGAAAGGCTAGGATACGGGTTTCAGTAAAGCAAGGCCAGGATAGTATGGTATATGGGACTGAAAGAGTTACATTGTATGGGGAACATTGAGGTGGGTTGGAGCGTGACATGAGGTATCAATGGTTAAAACAAATCTATGTGCTAGATATCAAAGCCCTATGGTAAAGTATTGTGGGAAAAAAAAAGTAAAAATAAGTTAACGATGAGGATAAGTGGACAGAAGAAGGGAATGAAGAAGAGAAGGAAAAGGGAGAGGAAAAGACCACGCAAAATTAGTTGAAGCGATGGAGTCCAAGACCCCCAACATCGGCCCTAAGTCTCCATCTCCTAAGCCCCCACAACAACGAGCAAGGGATTGGGGCGATGAGGTATGAATCCTAAGGCGGGTGTGACCTATACGTAAATGGGCAAGGACAGTTTCCCAGCGTCTGGTGGTATGGTGCCGACCATGGAGAGATGGAAGGTTTTATGGTTTGCAGTATATTGGTGGTCAGAAATTTCCAGAAAAGAGGCTAATGGATATAGGGGAAAGCCTTTCAGTCCAGCTGCCGCAAAATGCTTTAAAGTAAATTGTAGTCTGTTACGTAATACAAGGCAAATTATACATTTTCAAGGACTTTTAACTATTGTATTACTGAGAATAACAGTGGTCTTGCATACATTCCTAGCTTTTTTTTTTTTTTTTTTTTTGAGTTCCCCCCAAGAAGCATGTAAATGTTATAAAAAGTTCACCAGTAATCAGTCTTATTTGTAGTGTTATGTATAGTATGACAATGACATCAGCATCATTCGTTTAAATGATAGTACCAATATTTTTTTTTTTTTTTTTTTTTTTAAATATTTAAACTATTTCCTTCATCGATGTTACGTTAAGGGAATAACTTCCGCATTGGATCAACACCTTCACCGAGAGTGTCATCAATCAATCAATTTACCCACAAGCGTTAAAAAAAATAACCCGAAAAAAGGCCAGACTCGTATTGTGACCATTTTCTTTTTCATAATGATATTTCTTAACGTCTAGTGCGAATCCAATCTAAAATGTCTTCCGAGAGTTCTAGTCCTGAAACATTTGTTAATGCCCAAGTCTGTACCCAAACTGTTGGCAGCCTATTTGTGGGTCTCGGTGTTCTTGCTCTCTCCTTGCTTACGCCTCCTGTTCTAGTTTCTTTCCTTATCTGTTTTTTGTGTTATCTATATGTACTTATCATTTTCATTAATGGTATCAATCCATTTGCATTATCTAAAAGATCTATGTTCCCTATTTTTCTTGGTAAACAGTTTAGCCTCCACTGTTTTAATAAGTGCATGTTAAAATTAAGAGAAAGCGAATTTCTAATTTGCTGTAGGACTGAATAACTCCGGAATATTCATCAATAATTGCTAATGATGAAAAGGAAAAAACGCTAGAACAATTTATTTCCTTTATTATGGACAAACATGCTGAGTGCATATCCAAAATAATCATTACTAATAATTATTATTATAATCATAATTATTATCATCCTCTTTTCATCATTATGATCACTGTAATACAAATAATAAAAAAAATTATAATAGTAATCACAACAACAATATTACTTATAATAATAACAATGACCAAGTTGCTGAAATAAAATAATATTCGTATTATTCATAGCTGTAGTCCATTTACAGCTTTCAAATTATAATAATAACAATGCTGATACATGACAGCAAGCATTTTTCTGTGCCAAAAATATCACATGCCATCACTCGATGCAGCTGATTACTTTCCTATATGTCTTTGATACTTAACTGAAAGACATTATTGGAAAAAAATAAATATGCAGGAAAAAACAGAGAGAGATATACCTGCTTATATAATGCATGCCTTTAAGGAAAAAGGAGAAATGTGGTGCAGCCTGTGTATGCATGTACATACGTGTGTGTGTGTGTGTGTGTGTGTGTGTGTGTGTGTGTGTGTGTGTGTGTGTGTGTGTGTGTGTGTGTGTGTGTGTGTGTGTGTGTGTGTGTGTGTGTGTGTGTGAGAGATACGTCTGCTATTTGCATGTAGACAGGATGGCTTAATTATAACCCAAAGTATTAGATCATTTTCAACAAAGAAAAGTATCAATAAAAATAGAAAATAATGAGATCAACTCCACAAGCAGATCAATAGGAAAGAACAAAATTGAAAAGATAATGAAGAAGAAAAAACTTTCTTTGCACCAAACTCATAATTTGGAAAAGGAACTACTTATACAAATGATAATTCTCTAACTCCTCATAAGGCACTTTTCAGTCACCTACCTAATTATAAAAAAACTAACTAAAAGACAAAGATGCAGGAACTATTAAAAATTAACTAATATACAAAGATGCATGAACTGGTTAATTCTGAAAATGTAAATTACTTCTGGTGACTAATATGAGGAAGCAATTGAATCTTTATAGACAGACTGTGCATATGGGAGTGCAAAGGATGAAGTAAGTCAGTCAGTCAGTCAGTCAGTCAGTCAGTCAGTCAGTCAGTCAGTCAGTCAGTCAGTCAGTCAGTCAGTCAGTCAGTCAGTCAGTCAGTCAGTCAGTCAGTCTGTCTGTCTGTCTCTGTGTGTGTGTGTGTGTGTGTGTGTGTGTGTGTGTGTGTGTGTGTGTGTGTGTGTGTGTGTGTGTGTGTGTGTGTGTGTGTGTGTGTGTGTGTGTGAGAAAGAGAGAGAGCATGTGGAATAGAATATTCAGTGAAAAGGAACACCAAACACATGTTCACACATTCTGATATTCAATTTTTTTAAAGAAATGTGGTGCAGCCTGACAAATCCTTGACAAGTATAAAAATCCAACAGCACTGAAATTTTCAACATATAAATTACACATACAAAAGCTTACAGTACACAAAAATCTCTTATTGACGTACACCAGTTGATGAGAAAATAAATTCACTGGCACTAAGGAAAGATGTTTCAAACTGCTCATCACTAAATCTGTCAACCGAACTTCTAGCTGCAGTGCGTACAGCTTCCCTTTCTGCATCACTAGCTTCTAAAATGCCTTTCATCACTTGCCCATATGTCTCTGCTTCTGATGCAGTGTAGCCTGTCCTCTGGCCTTCATAGTCCAGTAGAATATCCATTTTTGGTCCACCAGAATCATGTGCTACCATGATCAACCCACCTGCCATGCACTCAACTACACAAATCCCAAAGTGCTCGTTCCACATGGTGTGCAGGCCTATGGTCCCTGTCTGTACAGCCTCTAGGAGCTCTGAAAAGGATGCATTCAGCTTCCAAACTATTTTGTCTGCAACTCCCAGTTCTGAAGCAAGGGTCTTTAGGTCATCTACTCGCTGCTGATCCTCATTATTCCTACATCCGCCTATAAGAACAAGACGTACATTCTCCCGATCTGCTGGATCTAAAATTTCACAAAGTTTCTGGAAAGATTCAAGTTGAAGTGGATGGTCTTTCTCAGGTCGAAACTGGCCAATGGAAACAATGGTTTTCAGCTTCTTGCTGGCATCAGGAATCAATGACAAACTTTTGAAATGTTCTGTATCACATGGTGGGAATATAATGTGTGTATGATGGGCCTGGCCCCAAAGAGCTGTGATGTGACCATGCGTCCACGTAGAGTTGACCATTACAAGGTGAGCACAACGACCAACTAGTGCATACATCAGGGCAAAGAGATGATAATATCCAAGTTTCATGGCACTGAATATTGTGTTCCTTGCAATGAACCCTCTGTTATTGTGAGCTTCAACCCTGTTTGCAACCTGGCCTAACATGTCTGTGCTGATTGTTGGGTAATGTGTGTAAGAGGCAACAACACAGCCACCAACATAACGAAAGATGGGATATGTAAAAGCATAACCCATGGTGTCAAAGTACACATCTGGCCTGAATTTCAACAGGGCTTCACCACCAAGCATCACTGAGCCAACACTCTGCATCAGAAGAGTCAGAAATGGATAGTGTCTTGCTTCCACAACCGTCCGACTTTGGAGGAAGATGAATTCCACAGGTCGCGGCAGGACTACACCAAATCTCTGCTGTGCTTTCTGTAAGATTTCCTGTGGAGTTACATCTATGTCTCCTGTATAGACATAACACTTCACATGCTGGTACCTGCAACAGCAAAGAAGAGCATGTCATTTTGTAATATCGCTCACTATATATATATATATATATATATATATATATATATATATATATATAGAGAGAGAGAGAGAGAGAGAGAGAGAGAGAGAGAGAGAGAGAGAGAGGGAGAGAGAGAGAGAGACATTATTCACATCACTGCTAAAAAAATAACTGTGCATCTCCTACCTCAAGTAATAAGCTATACTACAAATTGTAATGTCAAAGATCATATAGACTATAACTTATATTAACTTTAAACTCTTATATATCACACAGATCAGTGTCTTTAGGTAAAAAAGCAAGATTGGATATGTCTGGTCCTTGATTATGGTACAAAAAGAGATTTAGAATATATACATATATAGAGAGATATATAGATAGAGATATTCATATTCATATACATATACATACACATATACATACACATATACACACACACACACACACACACACACACACACACACACACACACACACACACACACACACACACACACACACACACACACACACACACAACACACACACACACACACACACACACACACACACACACACACACACACACACACACACACACACACACACACATTCATATATATACATATATATATACATAGACAGACAGAGAGAAAAGAGAAAAGAGAGGGAGATTGGGAGAATGAGAGAGAGAAATAAAAGAGAGGGAGATTGGGAGAAAGAGAGAGAGAAAGAAAAAAGAGAGAGAAAGAAAAAAGAGAGAGAAAGAAAAGAAAGAGAGATAGAAAAGAGAGGGGGAAAGAAAAGAGAGAGGGAAAGAAAAGAGAGAGGGAAAGAAGAAAAGAAAGCGGGAAAGAAAAAAGAGAGGGAAAGAAAAAAGAGAGGGAAAGAAAAGAGAGGGGGAAAGAAAAGAGAGGGGGAAAGAAACGAGAGAGAAAAAGAACAGAGAGAGAGAGAGAGAGAGAGAGAGAGAGAGAGAGAGAGAGAGAGAGAGAGAGAGTGAGTGAGTGAGTGAGTGAGTGAGTGAGTGAGTGAGTGAGTGAGTGAGTGAGTGAGTGAGTGAGTGAGTGAGTGAGTGAGTGAGTGAGTGAGAGAGTGAGAGAGTGAAAGAGAGAGAGAGAGAGAGAGTGAGTGAGTGAGTGAGTGAGTGAGTGAGTGAGTGAGTGAGTGAGTGAGTGAGTGAGTGAGTGAGTGAGTGAGTGAGTGAGTGAGTGAGTGAGTGAGAGAGCCAAAGTCACTCAGAGCCAAAGTCACTCTGCCCTCAGCATCAGCTTGGTCAACACCAAGCTCATACAGACCACGTGGGAGGGCACAATGCTCCTGCCTGGACGTCTCTGCCAGGCCTGTCCTCTGTACTCTAGCTACCATACTCCTGTGTTAATAAATATAGAAGCTGCTGTCTCTCTCTCTCTCTCTCTCTCTCTCTCTCTCTCTCTCTCTCTCTCTCTCTCTCTCTCTCTCTCTCTCTCTCTCTCTCTCTCTCTCTCTCTCTCTCTCTCTCTCTCTCTCTCTCTCTCCTTTCACCATGCCTCTCCCCTTCTCCTTCTTGCACCTCCACTTCTTTACTTCCCTTTCTCACCCTCCCCTTCTCCATTCTTCTCCCTCTACCTATCCTTTCACTCTCCTTCTCCCTCATTCTTACTCTCTGATTCCCCTTCTCCCTCTTTCATTCCAGCTCTCCCACTTCATCTCATTCCCTTCCTCTCATTCTCTTTATTTCTTAATTCATCTATTATCATCTTATCTCTATTTACTCATTCTGGACACTTACTTCCTCTGTATTGACCTTATGGCACACCACAGTACCCTCTCACCCCCTCCTCCAGCATTGCAATAGGGGTGAAAGAATGCAACGTGCAGATAGCCTGGTTCTCCTCGCCGCAGGGTGTACACACACTAAAACAAATTACAGGCCATCAGCAACTTTCATCTTATTTCCCTTTCAATACTACTTGCTCAAATTCATTATCTTGTTGAAAATATTTTTATGCTTTCTATAATTTGATACTTGACTTTTTAGATCCCAAAATCTAAGAAAAATAATCATGATCATATAGATTAAGTAGATCCATTAATTGTTTAGTTGTTTAGAAAAGAGAAATGAAAAATCCAAATACAGAGTATACTGTCCACTCAAAATATACTAACCATCAAACTCGCTGATTTTATAAGAAAATAAATATACATAACAAATTTTTACCCACACATTTCAGAAGGCCCCAGCAAATGCAAAGCAGAGCAACAAGAAGCACTAACAGCTGCAGAATGAGTGTGATCCCTAAAGACCAAACGCGAACTGCCAGAGACATCATCTGTGAGGTTAAGCTCAGCAATTCCATCAGGGAATCTATGAAACTTGTTACAGCATTCACCATTTTTATGTCTGTCAATAAGAAAAAGGATGGTATAGGTAAAGTTTTGACTAGCCATCTTTAAACCAGAAAAGAATATAATGTTAACTGCAAAATATTGTGTAAATTCATGAATATTACATATTATATGACAAAATAAAATGCACCTTGGGGTTCCAGTACCATGCTAAGAGGAAAGCATCAATATTCTTTTTTTTAATGAAAACTGAAAACAAAACAGGTGTTGTTCCAACTAAAGGAACTTAACTCCTAGCCAAAATTACAATGCTCATAATAATTTTGGCTGGGAAAATAAATTTTAAATATATTACAGACTTGATGCAGTGTTCACTATGTTAAATCTGGGAAAAGCAGAGATGACTGACAAATTATTGTGATCAAAAGGCCATAACTTAGAGTAGAAATAAAAATAAAAGGCTGTAATTAATATCAATTTCGTACATGTAATTGTTATCTTCCTTCAAAACTTCTGAAACGTGGCCCCTCCTCCTATTCTGCATCTGTCATCCTTTTGCAAAATGAATAAATACTATATCTTAAACTTGACACGCAGCATTTTTCATAAACTAGTGAAAAATAAAGAAATATACCATTTGTTTCGCTTCTTTGACGAGAAATGTCTTCTTTTATAGTGTTCAAGACTCAAGAAATTGCTTGCTTTCCAGATCAGCTGTTTCCATACGTCAACAAATCTCCGCTTATTTCAGGGTCGCGTAGAAGTGAAGTTTGAAATAAAAAATAATAATAATTTAAAAATAAATAATACTATGCGATTCAGAAATTAGATGCTATTAATGCAGTTGTCCATTTCTAATACCCTTAGTGGCCTAACTAAGTAAAATTTCTATAATTTCGTAATATATGTCATCTAAGTAAGCCGTAGTTATTGGCCTCTTTCCCAGACGAGTAAAGACCCTGTACCGGACGTGTTGCGTCAGTTATTCATTCTCTTACTCATAGTCGTAATTTATTTGCAATACTCGTTACTCACACATGCGTTATATGCTGTGCTGACGTTCAAAGTACATAGCGTCTGGTTTGGGCCAAAGTTGGGTAAGTTTTTTGTCGGTGATTTGATATATTTTAATAGACTCAGGATTTAGAATCTCTTTTTTTAAATGTGTGAATGGATATCGTCCTTGGTAAGGTAAAAAACAAGGAAATTACAGACAATGTATATATTAGATGTGTTCAGATACAACCCAGGAACGTCTGTGCCTAAAAAC
>NC_061843.1:12399460-12401960 GCF_019202785.1 Penaeus chinensis | reverse complement strand
AGAGTTTTCTTCCCTTTGATATGTGACTAAATATTCAAACCAAATTTTGCTTTCTATTAATGTCGTCTTGAAGTACCTGTGGCGAGAGAAATTTCTTTTCTTCCTCCCCCTCTTCTTCTTCTTCCCTTCTCACATTTAATGAATCACCTAATGATTGTAATGTTGCTTCCTACATTCTCAGACCAGCAAGTGCCGAGGTTCAGACAGCAATAGACGGCATCCCTTTTAAACTGGGATCCAACGTCCTTTTACAAGGAGACTCAGACAGCTACGATATCAGCTCCATTTCACAGATGATCCACAGAATCAATACCTTTAACTGGGATGAATATGAATACAGCTTCCAACTGGAAAAGAGTGTTTTGCAAGAGTTCAGCACAAGAGAAGAACCAGATCCTGAGTAAAATTTTGCAGATTTTTTTTTTTTTTTTTCTTCTTCTTCTTCTTCTTCTTCTTCTTCTTTCTTTTCTTTTTGTTTTCTTTTCTTTTTGTTGTCCTTTCTTTTTCTTCTCCTGGTTCCTTTTCTTTTTCATTTTCTTTTCTTTTCTTCCTATTTTTCCTTTTTTATTATTTCCATTTTGAATAATGTTAATACCAACATTTTTCTTTTACTGTTATTTTTTCTGAATATCACAGAAGTCCTGGAATGGAGTATGCATACTTGTATATAAAAATAGTAATACCCAGTATAGACTGAAATATGATTTGAAATATGATTTGTAATACCATCACATATTCCTCCATTTGATCAGTATCATTTGCTGTACTTTTTTTGTTTAGATTTCACAAAGCTGCTTTTCAATACTCATTAGAATATGTATCTCTAGACTGTTAGAAAGAAAATAATTGGCAGAATCTACATCAATGGAAAGTTTTGCCATTTACGTATTTTGATCCTCTCTTTCTTGTTCTCCTTTCTTCTTCTTCCTTCTTCTTCCTCCTTTTGTAATTTTGTAATCATTGTCTTTCTCTTTTTTTTTTTTTTTTTTTTTTTTTTTTTTTTTTTTTTTCTTTTTCTTTTTCTTTTTTTTTGTCTTGGTCTTTTCTTCTCTTGTCCTACCTTTACTAGATGGCTTGTCATCTCCTCAAAATAGGATAAGGTCTTTGGAATTGCTTGTTTTCCAATTTATTCAAGTGTTATACAATTAATATGATTTATATGAATATTCTATGTAGGCTGCATATATTAATATTAATATCAATATTGTATATGAATATATATATTTATGGTATCTAAGCATTATATATTGATATCAATATTTATATGAATATTATATATTTCTGTTAATATTTACTGGAATATTATATATCAATGTGAATATTTTCATCAATATTATACCCTCAACATAGTGACAACGAATTGTTTTCTCTCTTTCTCTCACTCACTCTCCATTTAGACCAACACTTAGTAGTATACCCTTCTCAGGCTTATTATAAATAAAGACTTACATTTTATACCCTTTATACAATGGTCTCCACATGATTCTCCATAAAGAGAATTACAGCTCTTACACAATGAGTCTTCTCTGGTAGTTTCTAGATATTAGAAAGAGACGTGTATAAGGTTTTATATATGTATGTATTGTGTGTATGTGTATGGGTTTGTTTGTTTGTTTGTTTGTTTTCATTTGTCATAGCTTTTGACATGTTATGCAGTAACAGATTTTTTATTGTTGCCTTTTAACTTGTGTAAATAGACATAATAATTTTGATAAATATTCTCATCTCATTGTGTGATGCTTCATGTTAGGTCAGCTTGCCTATGAGTTCCCAGTACCCTGGCTTTATCTATTTTTGTCTCATAGTACTTAATTTCCCATGATTTGGAAATAACTAATAGTTAAAAGGGAACCAAATAGTTGCAATACTTCATATCAGAGTAGAATGAAATTGTGTTTAAACCAAAAATCAGTCTTGTAAACTAAAAGTTAACTCGCTTAAGGTTAATTACTGTATTTGTTTGTATTCATTCTATGGTAAAGAAGCAAAGAGAGCTTGTCATGGAATGCTAACATGAGCCGACATGAATATAAGCCAATGGATAGGTTGTTTAGAACAGTAAAGATTAATAATAACTTTTGTAATATTTTCTGTACATAAACTGATAATATGTTTCACTGAAATTCATGTGTGTTGACATGCATTATATAGATAGAGAACCATTCAGATTCCCACCTGCTCAATTCATTCTTTAGTCGGGTTATTTACCAAGGCTTTATGTAGGTACGTTTACATATGTATTACTTATGTTAAATTGTAATACTGGCACTAAGCTGCATTACAGGATCCTTTTGAATAGGTCTTTCTTTTTCTTGCAAGCATTTAAAAAGGTCTAGGACCCATTCATTCCTTTTTTTTTTAGCACCCATTCTCTTTTGGGGAATGTTAACCTAATGCCACCAGAAACATATAATGTTCACTGTAGTTTTGTTTTGTGCAGTATCTTTACATATAGATTGCTCCACAGATACTTAGCCACCAAGGAGTCAATGGGTAGATA
>NC_061843.1:12389460-12391960 GCF_019202785.1 Penaeus chinensis | reverse complement strand
TTTTGTTCCTTTAAAAAACCTAATCTTTATCTCTTTTTAACAGACAGAAAAACTGATTGAGATGATCTTAGAGTCACAGACTTTACCCGACATGACTGATGATGTCGCTGCTGTTTGCGCTGCTCTTGACACTGACAGCCAAACAGGGTGTGCAGAAGAGCTGTGTGGCTCTGAGCAGGTGACTGTAGCAGGAGTAGTAGAGGCTGACCAGCAGGAAGAACTGCTTGATGATATTGAGTTCCCAGAGGAGCCGTCACCTGATCCTGAGCCATCTAAGGTGAAACAGCAAGGTCTAGTTAAATGTCTAAAACGATTAAAAATGTGGCTTTGTTAAATATTAGTATTTCATTATCATTATTAGACTATTATTATTTTACACTCTTGGAATTCTTGCACTTTTTAATTTATATGTATTATACTTATGATATAATAAAATTGTGGAGGTTTCATTTGTGATTAATAAGTTTTTATTTCTTTTCTCAGGAGATGATAACAACGCGCAGACGGGGGCGCCCCAAGAGGAAACAGTCAGTTATGATTGGTATGTGGAAAAGGAAGGTTTTTCCTCTCAGAACTCCCAAGAATCCGATGATGTAGATAATGTCATCCAATTTGATATCATTAATGGTATCCGTAACAATAATTTTCTGCTTTTCTTTCATTAGCTATAGCCATATCCTGGCATTAGGCTTTCTTGAGTGTCAATTTTCCTGGATGTGTGGCTTGTAGGACCGACCCACACAAACACTAGTGTCAAGACACTTTGCCTCCCCTTTGCAGTGCTGGTGTCTTTTTCTGCAATAGTTTTTTTTTTTTTCTCTCTCTCTCTCTCTCTTCTTCTTCCTCCATATGATGTAAGAGCCCCTTTCTAAATGCCCAATGAATATAAGTACCCTCCAAGAGCTTTGTGCACTAATGGTTGAGTCATTGCTGTCATCCTGGTCTTAAGCTGAAATTCTCTTGATGACCTATTCCCATCACCTTGGCCCTCAGCTACATTTTTCATGATGCATATTCATGTCACCCCAGCCCTCAGCCAAATTATTTCATGACATGAAGGTCATGTCACCCAGATCCAAAGGGTTACACAGTTCTAAGAACTTGTGAATGCTGATGACAAGATGTGCAAGTGGTCCGAGATTATTAGTCTCTTTATTAGGATATACTAAGTAAGTTCCTATGTGGGGAAGCCCAGAAATGAGATTGAGAGTATCAACAAAGTCTTTCTCTGGCAACTGACTATTAATTAGAGAAATAAGCTAACCTTTGCAATAAGATAATGACACTGCAATTACAGGATTCATAAAGAATTGATAGGGAGGTCTTTGTCCTGTAGCTGATCTTAGAGAGATCCCCCCAAATAGTGTTCTGATATATGGTGGGAGGCTGTCCAGGTTTGACCCAGAATGTAGCATGATACACAACAGGAGTGACTGAGTTAGGACAATGGCACTGTAGGTTGAACAACCAAAATTGCATTAAAAGAGGATAATGTCCAGTTTAACCAAATTTAAAAGGTGATTACATTAATATTTTAAATGATGAGGGCATTTTTTCCAGATATTTTTCTGAATATTCCAGATATAGAATTGATAGAAATTAAATGATATCAATGTCCTCTTCCCATTACAGATGCTAAAGATGACATCACTCACTTTGATGACATAAAGGAGGAGGAACCCAAGATACCCTCACCAGAAGAGACACTAACAGAGGTAAAGCACAGAGAAATTGCCTTTTTTTTGGGGGGGGGGGGGGGCTTTTTATGGTTTCTGTCCCTCTACTTGTGGGCCTTCTTTTGAAAGACCTCTGTTTCTGAAGTGACTCTCCATCTTAACCTCTGCTTCTTGGGTCATGTTCACCGTAGTAGGTCTTCTCCAAACATACCCTGTCCATTTTAACCTGTTTCTTCAGATTTCCTCAAGGTCTGTTCCTGCTTCCAGCCAGATATCTTAATCTCTTTTGTCCTTTTTTAGATCGAATCCCACTGTTCATCTCAGCACTTGTATTTCTGTCCTGCTTTTTAGATCTTCCTCTGCCTCTCTCAATGCCCAGTCTCACTTCAATGAAGTAGCATTGGTCTGATTACCGTTCTATGAAACTTTAACTTCAAGGATGTTTTTGTCTCTTCTTCACAGATAGCATCGCTCAAGCAACAGCAGTCTGTGACCAATGATACAACAGACAATGGTAAGGGATAATGTAATTATTGTTGTTATATACCCCAGTTGGGTTATTCCCAAATGTTTTTGTTATGATTATGGAGATTTTTGTCCAAATATGTACCATGTGATTTTTTACTGATGTATGGATACAGTCATGTGTGGAGGGGGCCACCATTAGTTATTGTCCACTCAGGATAATCATTGCTGTAAACTCTTTGAATGTCCCAAACCCAGTTCATCATTAGAGTGATCCACATTCAAGGTACAAAGCCCGGGCAAAGCAGGAAACGCCGCAGAACAAGGACCTTTGACATTGAGGAGAAAACAGAAACGAC
>NC_061843.1:12376960-12384460 GCF_019202785.1 Penaeus chinensis | reverse complement strand
GTCCATTTGTCCATATAAGCTGTGTTAGAATGAAGGTACCTTTAGGTTAACTATATTTAACCCTTGGGAACCAGAAACCCTCCAGCCTGTCTGAATCCCAACTGCAAAGGTCTAATTCTTCACCTTTCACGATGGCAAAATTCACTCTGGCATTTCAGGAGCTCAGTTCAGTTCATTGTCATATATCAAATACATAAGAGTATCAACAGAGCACAGGTAGAAAAAGTTATCACAGTTACTGCTCATTGTTTGAATGACAGTGTGAATGAATGTCTATTACCATATAAATAAAACACAAAGTAATAAAATAACATTTTTATCATATAAATGAAATGTATATTTAGACATTTGAAAATAACCATATTTATAAATAGGAAAAACAATATACTGGGATGTGAGCCTTAACCCACTCATGCTGGGAGGACATCCTCTCACTTCATGGTATATCGCTGGCTGCATTTCTTTGGGAAACAGCTGCTCAAAAGTAAGGTTAACACCACAGCCAAGAGCATAGAGAACAGGTTATCTTCACATTTTCCCTGCTGATTTTTCCCTGGAGTAGCTGGCTGTGCATGCACCCTTATACCACTAGGGTCAACATTTAATATATTCCATTTACATGAAAGAACTGTGGAACATGATATAGACTGGCTTAGCAAGAGGAGGGCAACAGCAACAGATTTATAAATGCATACTAAATATGTCTTTGATAACAAAAAGCTTGTGGGGCTAAAAAACCTGCCACTTTTTGACAGGCTTTTCACAATCATGGTGAGTTGTCAAACATAAAAGTTGCACAAATTGCCAAATAATGTAAACACTTTTGGCATGTATATGTATTTAAACATTTCTGGTGTGTATATATATTATGTGGTGGTGTTGCTGCTGTCATTGTTGTTCTTTTGCTATTATTTTGTCCATTCTGCTGAAAATGATTATGATAAATGTATAAAAAAGTAATGAATGAGAATGAATGCTTGTGGCCTTTGAACTTAATTCATTCTATTTCATATAAATGTGAATTCTTATCCTTGTAACCAGGATTGTATTGGATTTCAGGGAGCAGATAAGAGAAGGCCACAAGAAAATCCTAAAGGGAGTCCGATTTAACAAGAGATTCGAGCTGCAGATGGCCAAGCGAGGAATCAACCTGTCATAGAAATAAGAACCAAACTTCAGACATTTGTATTTGCTTGCTTTTGTATATATATATTTCTGGATAATATTTCCTCCCCTCTTTTATTCATTCTTTCTCTTTTTATCTCTTTCCACATGTCGGTGATTTTTTTTCTCACTTTCTCTCTCTTTAGGTAACATGGATTTCAAGTTACATTTGTATTGTATAGAGATTGAAGAGCTTGTGAATTATTCAGTTTTGTACAAGGATTTTGGTAACAGATTATCTTAATTATGGCATTATCTTTTTACTTCCATTTCAACTGACCTTGTAAATGTATTTCAACTCTGAATAATCTTAATTTTGTAAATTCCTAATATTATCAATGTATTATTTTAGTTCACAGCTACAAGTTATTTATTAACATCTTACATATTCTTAAATGAATATTATATTTTTTTCACATTCCCAAGCTTTAACAAAAAGCATTTCTACAAGCATTCTTAATGGCTATACTGTCTTGTAAGCATTTGTATTTTCTGAATAATTTAGATAATCCTTAATGCTGATATATTGACATTAATTTACCTGTCTCATGGGTAGTTTTGCATGCATATAATGTCTTTCACTTTTTACTTCAAAACTTTTTGAATTAGGAATACTTCTGTCCCTATTCTTTGTATATAAAACATTTTTATATTTTATTATTTTATTTGTTTGCAGCATTGCAAATAACACTGATCATTAAGCAAAGTTGTACCTGCTGTGTTTCTAAACTGATATCCTTTGTCAGCTTTAGCACAGAAATTTTTATGATTTTGAAAATAATAGAGTATACAACAGTCCTTGTGTTTGAATATGAGTCCTGTGAGTTGTATCTTTTCTCTCCCAGTCAGGGGTCATCAGTTCTCAGATCTTGGCACTGAGATTAACCCCAGTTCATCCTTGTATGTGCTCCATGAATTTTCTTTTATATCTGATCCTCATGACAAAAGAGTATTTTCAGTAATATTAACCAATTGAGGCCAGTAGCACACATGCATGATTGTCTACTGTGATTTTGTCTAAATGCATATTGCTCCAGAAGCACTTTAGCTGTTTGTTATGCAGTATCAAGATGTCCATGTCACCTCAATCCAGTGGGTTAATGTTAAAATAATCATGTTTATAACCATAATGTAAATGATAATAGTAAGAATGGAAATGCTTATCCCCCCATGTTCAAGGAATGGGGTAAACAGGTGAGATCAGGCAGACCTAGATGATGACTCCTTGGTAACTAAGCTGTTATGGGGCCATTTATGTGTAAACAAGATTGATGAAACAAAATCACCAATGAGATTTAAGGGGGCTGTCTCCAGGGTCCTGGTGGCAGTTAGGATTGTGGGCGAAAAGGAACTGTACATGCACCAAGATTTACCCAGTTGATTATTCATAATCCACAAAGCTGGGTGGTATAACAAGTGCATAGGGGTGTCTTGCATACCTGTGAATTGGATTTCATTAGGCCAGAAGTAAACTCCAGATTGGGCAGCCTCAAATGATCCAAGTTCGCTTCAAAAATTATGCTGGTAACAGTTGTCAAGTGGTTTGTGAGCTCGTATCTGATATATATATATATATATATATATATATATATATATATATATGCTCTGTAATCTCACTAATGTACGTATATCTGGCGAGGATATAATCAAAACTGGTCAGTTACATCTCTTGCACAGTAAAGATATTCTCATTCTTTCTTTTCTACATTTGTCACAATGAACACTGTCTATTGTTAGTACTTCATCTAGGTCTTACCCTTCATGGAGACCCTGAGGGGTAGACTGTTTCTCTTCCGCACTTTATTTCAGTCTCACCATGGCCAATAATGCAAAATTTTGTATCCTGAGGCTTGCTCCTTTATCAACTAGATTACCTCAAATTAAAACTTCTCTGGTTTCTTGAACCCTGATTCCTTTCATGGCTCCACCTAGGTCATTAATCAACCTTCTGAATACATCCCTTCCATCTCATAACATCCTCCACTTCATCTCCCCCTGTAGTATTTTTTATTTTCTGCCCCCTCTTTCTTTATTTCCACTGTTCATTTTAATTGTCCTCCTTTTCCCCAGTGCTACCTCTCTCCACATCTCTCCCTCTACCTCCCATCCTCATCCCTCTACTACTTCCACATCTCGCTGAAAAACTTATTCCTGCCCAGCCTCATTCCTCCCTTAATACTTATACTGGAACTGTTTCCATCTTCCTGGCTGACTGCCCTATCTATGACAAAGATTAGCCAGACTGTAAAAATGACATGCTTTCCTGCCTCGATAACTATAATGTAGTATCAGTACAGTGCTATACTATTCCCCTCATAGGCCTCCATAAGTCCTACACCAATATTACAAAGATTACTTTCCATAGACATGACCTCATCGCTTTCCAGAGGCTGAGTCCCAGTGCCCTCAACTTGGCTAATTTTACTGTACTGCATATATGTATATATAGACATATGTATATGTATTTATATGCATATATACTGTACTGCATATATGCATATGGGGGGCTTAGGAGGCGGAGACTGGGACCCAATGCTGGGGAACTCCCCAACCTTGGGACTCAGCCCTCGACTCAACAAATTTTGCATGGTCTTTTTTTTCCCCTCCTACTTTTTCGCTTCTGTCCCTTCACCAACCCCTTCTACTATCCACTTCCTAAGGTGTGAGAGCCGTGCTGAAAGGATGAAAGGCTGACTTTGTGCCAGTCCTGAACGGCCTGAGGGAGCCATGGGCACTAGGGTGTTTCAATAATTCCGACTTTTTCAGAATCATTCAGCAAGTTGCTAAACAGGCGCCTACTATGCTTAAATGACGACATGCAAAATATTAGACAAATAAAAAAATATCTACTATTCGCAATTTTTTATTAAAGTATAATACCATTTCCGGCGCTGGGAAGAGGTGCGGCGGCCTCAGCCGGCCTGGCTGTAACCCGCATGACCCACGGAAGGGCATTTCGGTTCATCCGACATTATGGCAGAATCAAACATTGTGTAACTTAGGTCATTGCGAATGATTCCTGGGGACTTCCGTAAAGATTCCCAGTCACTATGCATTTCCATATAAACTTGTGCTACCTTAATAATGCACATTACTCGCTCGCCTATATTGTGGTGAAGATCTCGTCAGTGGCAATATGGCACTTCGACGTGGTGGTTTGCGTAGTGCCGATACACGTATACTGAAAGAGTTTGGTACCATTGATGTATTGCCACCTAGACCACTGACGAAGAGTGACATTCTTGCGGTAACCAGACACTAAAAGGATGCTCAAAAGATAGCTTGCCATGCAATAATTTGACTATTACGGAATCTCAGATTTTATCCAAGTTGCAGGCGGAAATTGCTGTGCTGTATAGCAAATTCGGCATTAAGACAATATCACCTTGGTATATGAAAGAAAAAATAAAGAAAGAGTACTACGACTCCATCAGAAATGTAACACTGAAGCCAAATTCTCGAAAACTGTGATTGTGTCATTCAAGGCAAAGAAACAACCCCGAGAAATCCTCAAGGAAGATATAGATTGGTATGATGCAAAAGTACAAGGAAGCAATGGATCACTCAAAGACGGGAATCTAACAGACTGAAACGGAAGCAGACCAACAATGCAGAAGTCCCATTTATATGCTACATTGAAGATATTGCAGAAATGCTATGACGACCTGGAATGCAAAGTTACAACTGCAGGCACTACTCCTGAGGAAACTGTGGAATACATGAGAACACCACGAGTGAAAAGCAAAAAAATATGACTGAACAATCAGAAGTATTTTTGATTTTGCAAAAGTTAATTTCATGTGCTGGCGTTCTGCTGTGAACAGCAATGAAAAGACTCTTTTCAGAACTGCCATTGAAACTTCAAGGAGTTATGCCAGGATTGGCTGTGAACTTGGCTTTCCTAGCAGCTACTTGTCGTCCACCAACAGACATCTGTATAATGCAGATGGTACACTTCTTCCCTTGGCTGTTGATCATGATTACGTCGATGAAGTTGCAAAGATCTTGAAAATAGGAATTTGTGAAAAATGGCCATACACACCAGCCCTATTCAAAAATAAGGAGAAGCATAATTTCACTGCAGAAAAACTGTGTAATCTGAGTGTGAAAGATTTCATTTCCCAACAAGTGTTTTGTGAGAGTGTTTTGTTCGCCCTTTTTCCGTCATCTGACCACAGCTATGAAGTTTGCATACTTGGCCTATGATATGCATGAAATCGATATGTGGAAACACAAAAGTTCATTAATACCTGGCCATAATCAAAACTGTGAATGACTGATTGGAGACATGAAAAAATGTGAAGACATAAACAGAATTGTTGTTGTAACAGAAACTAGAGAACGGCGCAGTCGGAGATATGGCAATGTAAACAAGGGAGAAGAATGAAAATGATATTGTATGCAATATATAATTTTACAAATAAAATCATTACTAGAATCCTTTCCATTTATGTTACTTCAAATCATTTAAGCGAAGTGAGAAGTCCGAGAGCCAAAGCATGCTCTCGGCGACCCAAGCCCGATTCGGTGGGAGAGAACACAAAGTAAAGAGAAGTCAAGCCTACTAATTGAAAAATTAGTCTTATGGCAATTAAAGAACTTTATATAATATTAATTAATAATATAAATAAATTTTATGCAAAAATATTAAAGAAAAGTATAAAATTAAGGTATTTTAAAAAATAAAATAGTTATACCGACAACATAAAACGAGGCGTTATTTGGCGTTCGAAGCGGTGTCTAAATCATAATTTTATCAAAACTTTCAATTGAAAATAGAGAACGCGAGATATTCTTTGATTTTAATAAAAAATACATTTCCAAACTCAGAAAATTCATAGGCGCCTATTTCTTGCCTTGCCCCCAGGATTCGAGCAAATTTTAGAAAATCGACAATTATTGAAACACCCTAATGGGCACGGTATTCCCCTGCTTTAGTTGTCTAGCCCTTACCCCTCAAGCCGACCCTGAGGGGTGGAACATTTCTCTCCCCAACATACTCCAGGCTTATCATGGCCAACAATGAATAACCATTAACCATTAACCATTAACCATACCATCAAATAGCTCCACCAATTCAAATTCGCCCGATTCCCTGACCCCAGGCTCTCCTTTGACCACGGCTCTGAACACTACAACTAATACCCCCTCCTCAATGCCGACTAGTACAGTATCCACCCTAATCAACACCCCAGGAGACATTTCTACTCCCAACATGCTCAACTTCAACAACTATACCCCCACAACCTTCTTCATCAACTACCCCATCCTCCCTTATTACTACCTTACAGCCTTATTGTCCACCTCCCCATAACACTACCTCCCTCAACACTACTCCCTCTTCCACATGCCCCCGTCCTTCTACTACCCCCATCTCTACAAAATTCTTAAATAATCTATTTTGCCCAGCTAAATGGGACCGATTTTCGTGATCTCTCCCACAACTTCTCACACTTTCTGCTTTGACAACCTGTTTTCATTCCTCAAATGCATATACATCCTTCACTTGATCTAACCCCTATACATTACCTTACCCAACCTTAACCCATTTACTCGTCAATTCCTTTGCCCAACTTTGTCAACTAATCACTAACTCAACCACCCTTCACTACCATTTACTATAATGCTACATGACTTTAGATGTCTAGCACATTTATTTTGCTTTTAACCATTAACCATTAACCAACCATATATGCATATAATGTATATATGAATAGTTTTTATATCGATATGACTGCTAATCAAATATCTTTCATTAATGACAGGCATTATTTTCATTATTTTGGACTATGAATATGATACAGAAAAAAAGGAACTTTATGAATGTGCACTAAAATCTTGAACGATAATTTTTTGAAAGGATGCAATTCAATGTTATTTAATCACCAAGATTTTATCTACCTCAACTAAAACTTTACATTCTGTAAAAACATCTCATACAGAATATGGAACTAACATAGTTTTTGGGGGGCTGTACGCTGCGTACTGCAAAGGAAGTCTATACGTTGCAAGTCGCAGTGACGTGGCTATAAACTGTATTTCCAAAGCTGATACTCTGGAACTGATGGATGAACAAAATGGTGGGGAATAAACTCTAGTGGTTGTTTACTTCCTAAGGGGCATAGCTTTCTTCTGTGTAGATGAAGCATTTTGTATTGTATGTCGTATTGTCATATAAGAACAGCCATTCTGCAAACTTCCAAACGACTTTGGCATCACAACTAATAAACCCTCATAATCAGACTTCCTTTTGATGTTGTGGACCATGTGGAGTTTGCAATGTGTATTACTGCAGTTATTTCCTGTCTTGGCTACGTATTAATTTCTGAAATTGGC
>NC_061843.1:12366960-12369460 GCF_019202785.1 Penaeus chinensis | reverse complement strand
ATTCGTATTATTATTATTATTATCATCATCATCATCATTACTGTTGTTGTTGTTAGTAGTAGTAGTAGTAGTAGTAGTAGTAGTAGTAGTAATAGTAGTAGTACTAGTAGTGGTGAGGATGACAGTAATCCTCAAATTAAGAATTTGGACAAGAGCATTAATAATGAGAATTATGATGATTGTGAGGATTATAATAAAAATGATAGTAACAACAACAAAATAACATCAACAACAACCCCCACAAGAATGATACTAATAATAACAGTAATTACAATAACAATAAGAAAATAAAAACACAAAACATTAAAAAAAACACCCTTTATAACAAGCCTCCTGTGCATAATCACTAGTCCACGAACCTCCAACGTGTATTTACAAATTCACAAATAAGACACAAAACACATCACTCTCACACTGGCCGAGCAGGAAGGCCAACGTCAGGTAAACGGATCTCCAGACATGCCCTCCGACCGTCTGCTCTGGCTCTGCTCCCGCTCGCTCTGCTGTCCGCTTCCCCCTGAGCCTGCTGGTGGGGTGGGGGGGGGGGTCAGCAGCTTCTGCTCACGCAATGTTATTTGTTATTATTGTTATTGCTGTGTTTGTTGTTATAGTTATTATTGTTATTGCTGTGTTTGTTGTTATAGTTATTATTGTTATTGCTGTGTTTGTTGTTATAATTATTATTGTTATTGCTGTGTTTGTTGTTATAGTTATTATTGTTATTGCTGTGTTTGTTGTTATAGTTATTATTGTTATTGCTGTGTTTGTTGTTATAATTATTATTGTTATTGCTGTGTTTGTTGTTATAGTTATTATTGTTATTGCTGTGTTTGTTGTTATAATTATTATTGTTATTATAGTTATTATTGTTATTGCTGTGTTTGTTGTTATAGTTATTATTGTTATTGCTGTGTTTGTTGTTATAATTATTATTGTTATTGCTGTGTTTGTTGTTATAATTATTATTGTTATTGCTGTGTTTGTTGTTATAATTATTATTGTTATTGCTGTGTTTGTTGTTATAGTTATTATCGTTATTGTTATTGGTGGTATTGTAACACTTATAGTTATTATCGTTATTGTTATTGGTGGTATTGTAACACTTATAGTTATTATAATTCTTACGTATGTTGCAGCAACTGCTACATCATTATAATCATTATCATTTTCATCATTATTAACATTTTTCCAGCCTTAACCCATCATCATTGTCATTTCTGGTTATTATTGTTTTTTGTGGTTTTGATATTATGAAAAAGATATATAAATATAATTATCATCATTATTATTATTCTAATGATAATGGTAATACTGATGATAATACTAATACTAATACTTATAATGATAACAATGATAATAATGATAATAATTATAATAATAATAATAATAATAATAATAATAATAATAATAATAATAATAATAATAATGATAATAATAATCATAATAACAATAATATTAATAATAATAATAATAATAGTAATAATGGTAGTAATGATAATAATAATATTGATTATTATCATTATTAACAGTAGTAGTATCAATTTTTATCTTATCATAATTCTTGTTCTTGTTCTTGTTCTTCTTCTCATTATTATTAGTATCAGTATTATCATTATTACTAATATAATTATCATCATTATTACTATTATAACCATTATAATTATTAATATTATTCATTTTAATATTATTGTCATTATTATTATTATTATTATTATTATTACTATTATTATTATTACTAACATTATCATTAGCATTATTACTGTCGTTATCATCATTATGTTACCATCATTACCATTATAGTTATCATTTTAGGTATTGATATTATCATTTAGGATTAGTATTATCATTAGCATTATTATCACTACTATTGTAGACATTATTATCATAATTTGTAATATGATGACCATTATTAGTACTATTAATATGTTACTATTATCCTCCTCATTATTATAATCATCATTACTTTGATCATTATCATAATAATTATTGTCATTACCTTTGTTGTTGTCATTATTATATCATATCATAATGATTATTATTGTCATCATTATCATAGTTATTTTATCATCATTATCAGTATCATTATCATTGGTATCGTCATTATCATTATTATAACAATAATAGTAATAATGATGATGATTATTATTATGACTATTGTTATTATATCAATATTATCATTATTATTATCTTTTCTGTTATTATCATCATCACCGAGACTGCAAAATAATTCAAGACAAATTTCCTTTTCGTTCCAGGTAAAGCAGACATACGTCATTACCATCATATTTATATCTTTATAATTAGGCACTGTCATCGTAATTATCATCACTATAGCTATTGTCATTTTTGGCCATTGTTGCAGTAATCAGTGATAATATTCTTACATTTAATTATTAGTATCATTTTTATCATCATTCTCATCATGCTTATTATTGCTATCCTTATCTCTTGTACTACTAAAAGTATTATCATTAAATATATGATATTTGCTCTACCTACC
>NC_061843.1:12356960-12361960 GCF_019202785.1 Penaeus chinensis | reverse complement strand
CTTGTTTATAGACTCCGCAATATTTGGAATATTTCATGTCAAGGTTCTCTTCGTTCAGGAGGGCTCCCTGTTTATGCCATCAAAGAAATCTTTAAGGCTTCTGTAATTCTCTCTTGTAGTTCTGCTTTCCTTTTCGTTCCTTAAGATGAGTTTGCTTGTGGCAGACAGTATTTCAACTTAAATATTACTTGATCACTTTTTCCTAGAGGAGAGCAGTACTCCATATCCTTAATGTCATTGTTATGCTTTGTAAATATTAGGTCAAGCATAGATGGTCTTTCTAGCCCTCTTATCCTGGTATGAGCTGTTACTTTCTAGAAGAGACAAACTTTTGCATTCCATAAATCTGGCTGAGCTCTAGGATCGAAACTTTCACAGTCAATTTTGCTACTAAAATCCCCTGTTACAAGAATTTCTTTTGTATTAGTTTTCGAAAGTTGTAGCACTTCTCTCAGGCTCTTTAACGCTTCTTGAATATTTTTTTGGTAATTTTCTTGTGACCACACTGATGTATCAGGTTATAATAATAACCGTGGTTATTATTATATTTACTCCGTTTGTTTCTACTTCTATTGCCTTTAGTTCTGCTATGGGATCTTGCTGAATCTCTTTCTACTTTATAATAATTCCTTTCCTTGTTAATACAGCTGCCCCCCTCCATTTCCATTTGCCCTTTCTTTTCTCCAGATATTGTAGTCTCTGAGTCCTAATGTTACATCGTCTATGGAGGGATCCAGTTTGGATTCAGTGATGCATATTACATCTAGTTTATTACTTTCAATAATTGAATCTAGTTCTAGTAGCTTCGAACATAAACCATATATATTTGTTTAAATTATTTTTACATAATCTTTCGGTATCCCTTTTGGCTGCAAGGCTGTCTCAAAATCGGTTCCGATAGTAAACCTGCCTCTCACCCTCCAAATGATTTGTTTTCCTCTGCAGTCCATTCTTCATTTTTGTTTTTTACCTCTTCAATTTTTTCTGCACTATTTCTTCGTCATCTTTGGTCATGTTTTCTCTTATCCAGATTTTCCCATATTCATCGTGTGTGGCCATGACTTCTCATGGCCACACACATCAGTGACCATTTGCTTATTCATGAATGCCACCTTTAAAGGGCGTTTCTTTCCCTTTTCGAATAATCCCAACCTCCTGTGGGTCATGATATTCTGCTCCGAGAGTTCGGGATTTATGACCTTGAGAATATTGACAATCAATTTCTTGTCTTCGCTGTATCGCTCGATTCCATCTTCTACAAATTTTTCTTCATGTCTTAATATGGCTATGACCTTGTTTACATCAGCCAAATTTGCAATATTCCTTGCGTGTAGCCCAAGGTGTGACCTCAATTCATTTTTATTTACCGTCTCTGCAAACTGCGTTTTTATTTCTTCCTTGGTGATCTTGATGTCTTTTTCTAACTTTTTTTCCATTTCATTTCCAGTTTCCTTTACTTTAAATACATTGGCATATGTAGCTGTCATCTTTTTTGCCTCTTCTATTATTTGAGACTAGCTGCTTGACAAATTGCTTTCAATCTGCTTAACATTTTCCTGTACTTTGATTACTTCATCAACTTTTTCTTGGATTATTAGCCTCGATTTGACTACTGTTGCCAATCTTGGCTTTTCAGTATTCTCTCTCTGAATGGTTGTGTTCCTACGCAAATTATCCACCAATTCCTTCAAATTTACGTTTTCTTCACGTATTTTCGAACATTCTGCTACCAGATTGTCTACTTTGGCTTTAAGAACCGCAATTCTATCTGATGCTATCGTTTGTTTCATTATCCTGGTTTGAATGGTTAACCATAAAACAAACACAAAAAGTGAGCTGTACTCACGACAGTTATCTCTATGCGCGAAAATGTTTACCATGCAGTATTCGCGGTCACTTCTCGCCTCCCTCTCCTTCGCTCTCCCTTCCCGGCTCAAAGTCCTGACACTGGAACCGCCTTGAAAAGGTGCAGGACCTGATCTTCCTCTCTGACGTGAACCAGCCTTTGGGTGGCTGTTTCAGTGGAGAGGGATGAGTAAAGGGTTCCAAACAAATATGTCTATCTTGCAGGTGGAAGGGCATCTCCTCTGGTCTCTCCCCAGGGGTTCACACCTACCCACGTGTTTGCCGTGCGTGGCAGCCTTGTGCGCTGTGGTAATGGGTGTCCTGGAGGTTGAGCGATGCCGCGCATGAGTACGCTCTGCGGCTAGCAACACGCCTCTTTGGCCCTCTATTCCAGCAAGACAGGTGGCCTGATCCTGAGCCCGGACAGGTCAATCGGCTGGTTTCAATCGGCTGGTTAGGGTCAAGCAGTCATGGCGCCATTGGCACTCACAATGGTCCGTGAGTGCCGTTACAATGGCTATTGGCTGCGTATATCCTCTCACCACCCCTGCAGCTGTTAGACATTGGTCCTAACATACAGCTTCCCCTTGTTGGGCTCAAAAACACAGAAAGAGATGAACGATGACGAACCATGCAAGGCCCAGACAATGGCAGTCACATTGAAGCCATACGTGGCTTCTAATGGCAAGAGAAAATCCAAAGCACATGATGGCTCTGTCACACCCGCTGCTAAAGTGGACAAGACAGAGAACCCATCAGCCAAAAATATGTCTGTCCATAAAGTTGTCCAGCAGATGGACTCTCGTTCTGGTCTCTCCAGGCCTGCACCCAAATCAGGGAGAACTCTGACGTCCTCCCTGACCGAGATGGGAGCACAAGCTGAACCAGCCGAAACAGCTGCTGCTCCGACGACCAGAGCCCAAAATCCAAGCCGAAAGCGCGTTCCGAAATGACCTAGGCCGGAGACAGACTCTGAGGGAAAGTATGGACCACCGCAGTTTAAGGTTCCCTCTAAACTTGAAGGCTTCGCCAATGCCTACCAACTGGTCAGAGCATTGGAGATGCAGATAAAAATCAGGTTGTCAATCCAGGTTGCAAGAGACCGGGGCATGGTTATTGTGCCTTAAGACCAAGCTACCCTTAAAGCTTAAAGCTTAAAGACGATAGGAGAGTTAAGATGGTGCTACTTGGCTTCTCTGTTTCGTATGATGTGGACCTGATCACATCACACTCACAGGTCTTGGAGGCTTCCCGAATGTCGAAAGGGAAGACCCCAACCAGGCAAGTCCTGGTGACCCTGAAAGGAGGCAAAAATCCCTACCCTTGATCGGGGTAACTGATAACTACAACCTAAGAACTTATGTGCCTGAGCCACTTTGGTACTTTAAGTGCTAAAAATACGGTCACCACCTGGCTAGCTGCAAGGCCAAGCCCAAATATGGTGTCTGAGCAAGGCACACAACACAAGGAAGGACAAAGGGACGCAACAGCCAAATATCCCAATTGTGCCAAGAGGCATCATGCCTTGAACCTGGCTTGCTCTGTCAGGAAAGAGGCGGCCCTCAGGTGATAAGAGGTTGCTAAAAAGCGACCAAACTTTGTTCCTGCTCCCCCAGGCAGCTATGTTTGGGGACAGAACAAAAGAGGAAGGAAGTTCCTCCCCAGCCGACACCGGATATCTCCAATAAAAAGGAGTTTCCGATTATTACAAAAGTGCAGAAAAAGAACCACAAGAATACAGGTTCAAACAGCACTGTAAAAGCCTCCCCAAGAGACGATAATCTCCTGTTTGATGAGGAAGATATGACTCTCTTGCTGATTGCTGTAGTCACTGCAGTGGCAACAGCTTTGGGGAGGTCGAGTGAAGAGGCGGAGAAGGCAGTCACGGTCGCCATGACGGCAAAGACCCAGACTGTTGCAGTCCTGAAAGGGAGGAAGCTGGACAGAGCCAAACCAGCCCCACCTTCACCCCAGGTCGAGACTCCCCTCCCTACTCCAACCCTGGCCATGCCCTCACAGGCAAAGCCAAACCAGGCTGAATCTGTGCAGTCAGTGCCAGAACAGGCTGCCCTTACCCAGGTAAAGCTAGCAATGAAAAAGAAAGACACACAGACAAAGCCTGAAATTAGACAAAACAACTAACAAAAGTCAGAGCTACCAAAGGCTTTCCACCCTCCAGTGGACCTAGGGATAGCTGTAGGACGGGACTAAAGATCTCTGCAGCCAAATAAAAAAAAAATGGCTCTGAGGCACAATGTTCAAGGCACGTCTGAGAATCCAGGGAATGGACTTAGCGAAGGTCCGGGATTTCCAATACCTTGGGGTATTGACCGGACCCTCTCCTGTCAAAAGGAGGTCTAGTACCTGGTTGACCGGACCAAAACAAGAGAGTAATGACTGGGAGACACATAGGAGCTAGACATAAAGTACTAAGATCATTCTATGTACATGCCGTCCGGCCCATTATGGACGATGCTTCCGTCGCCCTGATTGCCACAAAAACAAGATTAAGAGAAAAAAATTGAGATCAAAATGAAGCTGCCAGGATCATTCCGGGTGCCTCAAGGTGGACGAAGGTCCTCAACCTCCTCATGGAGGCAAACCTTCTCCCCAAGAACACAAGCCTAAGACAAAAAAAAAAAAAAAAAAAAAAAAAAAAATACTTAGACGCCCAGAACAAGATCACGGGCTCTTTGCAAACAACTCCTGGCTGTCTCACACAGCCAGGGTGTTGATACGCTATCAGCTCAAAGAACAACTTGACTAGGGCATGGACTCCCCCCACCCTGACTTTATCGAAGCCCCGCCGTGGGCACAAACCTTGATAGAGTTCTCTGTTATAAGCCTGTCAATGAGAAGGAATCAGTACCCCATGCCTAGTCTAAAGGCAGAAGCCGAGAGGGTCATTGCAGCCATCATTCCTCCGGGTAGTAGAACATACTTCACGGATGGATCAGTCGATCCCTTAAGCCACACTGCAGGCGCCGGCTCTGCAGCAAGGAATGCCACAAATCCATGAGGGTAACAGACAACGCCTCCTCGCTACAGGCAGAAGCAATTGCGATCATGGGAGCTCTAGCCCACGCGTCCCTGAGGGAAGGACATGTGGTCATACACACAGACTCCAGGGCAGCCAGTGATTGTCTTCAGCACAG
>NC_061843.1:12351960-12354460 GCF_019202785.1 Penaeus chinensis | reverse complement strand
GTTTAAACAGAAAAAACTGTTATTTGAGTTATTTTTTTTTAGTTTAAACAGAACAAAACTGTTATTTGAGTTAAGTTTTTTTTTTTAGTTTAAACAGAACAAAACTGTTCTTTGAGTTAAGTTTTTTTTTAGTTTAAACAGAAAATGTCATTTAATTTTCCAAAAATGTGACTTCATTAATTTCATAAATAGCGATTTTGGTTAAGAAATGCCTTGTAAGTTGTAACATTATTTTTAATTATTAAAGTTGTATATTACAATGCTCAAGTTGTTCCTGATTTCCTGTCCCTGTTGGCGAAGAGCTAGTTCATCACGATTGTTGTCATGGTTTTCTTCATCTTCTGGTATCTCTTCAGCTGGCTCGAAGTCAGGATCACCTAAAGTGTTTGCAATGTTATGGAGCACGACACAGGTAACGATTATTTTCGGTACATTTTCCAACTTCACGCGACAAACATATTGTAAGATAGGAAATCGACGTTTCAGTTGGCCAAAGCATCGTTCAATTATTAATCTCTCTTTTTTGAAAAGCTTGTTATATTTTACCTCAGCAGGGGATGTAGGATTTCGATATGGAGTCATGAGACATGGCTCTATTCCATATCCGTCATCACCAAGTAGCACAGCATTAGCTTTAGTTCTTAATTGTAAACACACTTGTGATTTTCTCCATATCCTTGAGTCGTGCACAGATCCAGGCCAACTAACATCAACACTAGTGAACATTTCTTTGGCATCACAAGTGGCTTGAACATTCAGAGTAGACTTGCCTTTTCGATTAATGTACTCATCTCCATGCAGCTTTGGTTTCAGTATCCCCACGTGAGTACAATCGATGACACCAATAGCTGTCGGAAACTTATACTTCCTTTGCCATAACTGTTTTGCCTCTACTATTTCTCTGTTGGTAGTTGGAAACTTTATCCATTCATTCGCATGAGCAATTATGCTATCAACTACTGTATTCACAGTCCGTGATACCGTTGCTTGGCTAACACCAAGTTCTTGACCGATACCTTTTTGATAGCCAGGATCACTGAGGTAACGCAAACATATCTTCATTCTATGGAAAGATGACAAGGCGCCTCCCCGAGTTTCTTCATTGGTGCCTAAAAATCTGTCCGCAAGCCACTGTACATTTTGTTCTTCAAAACGGAATAACATCTTGAAATCACGATCAAGTGTGGGTAAACGGGGCATGTATTGTTTAACATGCCTCACATCCACAAAATCTGCCATCGTGCTGAGAATCGGACAGAACAACCTTTCTCTTCGAACTGCAGTCTGCTACTGACCAGACTCAGCTTTTTCGAAGCATATGCTCTTTATATCAAGTAAAGGGTCTTCTTTATGTATAACCATTTACTTTTATGTGATTATAAGGATATGCTTTTGCTCTAAAAGTAGAAGCTTTTGCTTGAAATGTTTATGAATACAAGTAGAAGGATTTCCTTCATATTTTGCAAGTATAAGCATATCCTTTTCTTTATGAATACCGCCCATTATACCCTACAAGACAATGGGAGGTATTCATAAAAATGAAGGATATCCTTGTAAGCATAAGGTAGAAGTACAAGGTAATTCTCTGAAGCAAAAGGTAGAAGTATAAGCAAATCTTTCTTTCCATATTCATAATGATTACCTTTTACTTGCGAGGATATCCTCCAAGCAGAAGTTAAAGGTTGACTCGTGTTTCGGGAGCGCTTAGTTACATGTTGGAACTTGTAAGATTTCATTTGTGCTGTCAAGATAAGAAAGAGTTTAGTATTGCGTTAGCAGTTGTTGACTGAAGGTGTGTTGTGATTGTTGTTACATTTTCTCAGCTAAATAGGTAGTCTTGTTAATTACATCAGACATAGTAGAATAACTCTTGTAGTCGCACTGTGAAAGGCCTTCACTTCAGTATGTTGGCTATTTTGCTTTAAAACCATATTTAGATATCTATAAAAAAAATAATTTTTTTATATACCGTACGCAACATAAACATTGACCGCGTCCGCTTATAAAATCAACACACAATCACAAAGTAGCTCCAGATATTTATTTTGGTTCATGGAAACATTCTTGGACAACACTACAAGGTTACCAGCACAATAATACCAGAAACATTACATTCTCTTCTTCCTGCTAATGGTGATTGTAAACTTACCTTTGTCACTCTAAAGCCCTCTTGTCCATCAGCATCACAGGCGAGGTACTTGTGGTGGTATTATTATCGCAGAGATCAGAATACGATTAAGGGGTTTAAACTACTTATTTCTGATACACTTCGATGTGCTGATTATAAATCTGATCACTTTTTCCGTCGAAAAAAAAAAATGCCCCCAGCCCTCCCCATACTTTAGGTAAGGTTAGGTGGGTTAGGCTAGGTTAGGTTAGGTTAGGTTAGGTTAGGTTAGGCTAGGCTAGTTTTAGTTACGTTAAGGGAGTGGGGGAAGTTTAATTGAAAAAAATAAAAGCTTTTTTCCTCCCCCCTTGTAATTCAAGTAACGTTGGGTAG
>NC_061843.1:12344460-12346960 GCF_019202785.1 Penaeus chinensis | reverse complement strand
AAATTACAGTGAGACTCTTCTTTATGGGTGATGGCCTGAACTAGGAAACAATTCTCATTCTTAAACTAAAATTACTCTTTAGTATCACAAGGTTAATCTAATCAACAAATGAATGTAATCTAAGGAGCAGTTTTGGTGATATCTAACCCCAAAATGCCTTTGCTGTATAATGAATATGAATTTTGGAATAATTACGGAAAGCTTTGACACTCCATCTCCCTGTGCCCATCCCAGCTTCTCTCATCAGAAACCTGCAATAATCTTTCCTACACTTTTTTATTCATTCACTCTCTATAGATTTCTTTCCTTTCACTCATTCATTCTCCCATGTATGACTTACTAATTCATTCTCTCTTTCTTGTTCTTTTTTTTTCTTTTCTTGCCATTCATTCATTCTGTCTCCCTTTCTCTTTCTATTTTCTTAATCTGTTCACTCAGTCAGTCAGTCAGTCAATCAGTCATTCTCTCTCTTTTCCTTTTTTATTCTCATTCATTTTCCCTTTTCCTCTTTCCAACTAGTGTTGGCATCACTGGTTTCCATGTTCACTTTTAGATCAACTGACTTTACTGGCTCATACTAATAGGATTCCACTGTAAACTTGCTCTTCTATTGTTGTCTTTGTAGCTGTTCATATTAAAAATTAGATTTAAAAAAATAAGGAAACTTTAGGAAATTTTAAGTTGATTCCTCATTAGTACAATAATAGCATTGGCCAATCATCTGCTGTTTCTATTTAAATTTCCTTCGATACTGTGTACCAGATTATCTTCATTTGTTGATGAACATTAAGAAATGATAATAAGAGCATTTTTCAATAAAACAAAAATGAGACTGACCATCACCTATAAACAAAACTCTGTTAAATAAAAGGCAGACTTATATTCCAGTTCCCCCCTTTCATTTTTACAGATTATTCTGAGAACAAAGTTACATAACTAAAGTGTAGATGTGTAGTAATCCTTTTCAGAATCCAGTAAATTTTTCCCCTCTGAATTTCTGTGGTTATGCAGTGCACTATTAACAAACACCCCATTTGCAAATGAATTAATGTATTCAAATCTTCATTTGTTTATTCATATAGCTGAATAAACTTCAGCTCAATAAAAGTGAAGTAACAGTGAAGCTTATCCACTTGCACCTTTATGGAGTAGCCTTCTGACCTCTGATCAAAGACTTTGCATGGAAACAAAATTATTGTTCAAGTAATTCTCTTGCTTAATGATAATAATAACAGTAAAAGGAATTGAGAACAAAGGCTCACTTATATCACCTATATCACATGGAAAATATATACAAAGATCATACGTGTAAAAAGCTCGTGCACATGATGGATTACAAAAATGCACAACATATGAAAAAAAACAGACATGTGCATGTGTACAACATTACTTATATTTGCACAGACAAAGAGTGAAAGTCACAAATAATGAGCTATGAAATGATATTGATCACAAAAACCAGGAGGTTAACAAACAAAATGTGCATCATTAACACCCTCACAAACACCTATTTTATAAATAATAAACATGCAAAGTGATAGACCATTTAAAATATTTTAGATACAAATTACACTGTATTGGTTGAATCGATCGAGAGGCACTTTACATGAGGATGGAAACCGAGATTCTACAACAAAATCCTACGGCTGGAAAAGACAATCAGGATATGAAGAGATGAATATAAACAACTGACATGTTTTATATCCCCAGAAAATTTATGAAATCTTCTTCATGCTAATCTTAATCCCTCAGCTATATGATACATTCATTAAATCTATTTGGCAAGGTCCCATTGCATGGGTATAGTCATGAGGGGTTAAGAGAGCTTACAAATAGCAATGCTGTCGAGCTTATATATATTTGAACCGTATTCACATGTGTCACACTTAAAGTACCTTTGTGCAAGATCATTGGTCTGTAAAAAGTACATACACAGACTTTTAAAATATTCAGTAATATGATGAAACAAGTATACAGAATAACTGCAAAAAGTTACAATGTATATGTACAGCTGAATAACATCTGAATGGAATTGTTTATTCCAACCCCAAACTAAACTATACTAACACTGCACAACAAAAGTACATATAATGTTCTTGTAAATATACCAATAGGAAAATGTGAAAACTAGACAAAAGTACTAAAATGATAGCTGTAATTATATAACCATGTAACAATCAACAACCATGAAAAGTAGAAAAAGGAAAATCTGATGCTTATCAATACCATCAATGTTTCAAACAGAACTACATAATGATATCTACAACTGAATGAACTTTGCATTACCAATATATACATATGTTAACTTCAGACCTTTGTAGATCCTGCAGCTTAAGGAGGAAATGGTCCATTGCACCTATTGTATAATATTTACAGCTACAGCACTTGGTCAGTACTTGGAATTATAGTGTATAAATCTTTTTCTTGTAATCCACAAAAACAAATGTATAACAAGACACAATTACTTTGTCAAATGCACCAAAATAGTCTTACCACTATA
>NC_061843.1:12321960-12329460 GCF_019202785.1 Penaeus chinensis | reverse complement strand
CAACATAATATACTACAGAATCATTTTCTAAATCTTCTGGAAAAGAAACTACACAGCAAACATTTTTGAACTGCCCACAACCTTGTAGACAGTATACATCCAACAGGGAACAGGCAGTGCCATCATTATTAAGTAAATAGTGAAATCACCTATGGGTCTGTGTGGCATTTTTTTTTTAGTTCTCAGCATACTTTGATGATAAAACATTGATTGGTATTTGACTCATACTTTTCACATAAATTTTTGTAGAGAAAAATGCTCTCTTGGGAGTACTGAAACTGAGGTTGGTGTAATAGCATATAACTTACCCTGGATGGTAAAGGATTGACATTAATAAAATATTTAAAAGTTGCAAGAACTGCATTGTTAATTTTCATGCAAAAATTCTCTGAATACATTATCACAAATTCTGAATGTTAATTAAAAGACTGAAATATGAACCTCTCTTATGTTACCAATACTGCCATATGAAATTTTGCAAACAGTTGACACTTCTTAACCCCTTGGTGACGGGTGTACAAAACTAAAAAAAACTCTACGCTCTGGCGATCCATGGCAACGCGCCGACTTTGAGCGCAGTAGTTCAGTACATGAAGCCGAATCACCGCCTCGGAGTGCTTTGGTGCGCCACCGCAGCGTACAGACGCAAGCCACATTTTGAGCGGTTTGTTATGACGTCCAGAGACGTGACCCGTTGGGAAGGGGTTAATATGATAAAGCTTATATAACAAGAATTACACACAGTAATTATTATCAATCATATACAGTTAAAAGGAACTTTACTGCAACAATCAATCATATACAGATAGGAGGAACTTTACTGCAACAATCAATCATATACAGATAGAAGGAACTTTACTGCAACAATACTGTATCTTGATTAAAAATATATGGGTGAAAATCTGTGTGGCAGACTAACCCAGCTTTTCATTATAATGATTCCTGAATGCTTAATTCATCCCTCTCTTCCCACAGAAAAAAATAATCACAAATCATAAGAACAGAACATAATACATATACTTTCTGCATTCCACAATCTAGTATCCAATAATGAATATAACCAGCAACTGTCATCACTGGAATCTTTCATTCTGACTGTAACAAAAGAGGAAAGGATAATGCAATAGAAAAAGAAAATGGAATAGAGGGAAAACAAGGAACATAACACCAACACATCACAAGCTAATAATGCTAAAGACCATTGTCTGCACATAGTAGAAAATTGCATTGCTCAAGACCGGCAGATCTATGAATCTCCGTAAGAAACACGTGCTGACATCACCATCATAAGTGTCAGAATCAGCAGGTGTCGTTGGTAGGGATGTGGATCTGCCGATAGTCCGTAGGGAAATTCTATTGACAGTTGGGGGTTCACGGATGATGGTGGAGCTCTCCTCGACCACCTCCTTCTCACAGCGGCCTGCATATCGGAACCGAGACCCTCGTGAGAAGAATGACCCTCCAGTCACCACCACACCCTGCTTGTTAGAGTTTTCAAGCCTAGGGGAAGAAAGGAAAGGAAAAGTGAGGGGTTTGTTTTTCACCTTATGTCTATTTTTGTTTATCTCTTTGTGAAGCTTGATCACTAGGGGTGATGATTAATTGAAATAAGAAATTATGCACAAAATAAAGATAATAACATGGTGATATGCACAGATAAAGTGAAACACTAAAATATGTTTCAATTTACAAATTCAAAAATATATGAAGACTTACTACAGACCATACATGGTATTTAGAATATCATAATTTCTATGGAGATTGTTTCAAAAGCCTTCTTTTATAACCTTCTTATAAGAAAAGAGAATAAGAGTGCAAAATAGTTAACAAATTGTGTTGAAATAAGATTAATATGTCTGTCTTGAGAATGCATGTACTCTGAACAGTTATATCAAAATTAAAGAATCCCTTTTAAAACTAATGAAGAGCAGATAATAACTTTTGTTATGATGAATTTAATTATGTAAATAAAACTCACAGACTCAGTAAGAGTATTAATAAAATAAAAATAAAAATATTTAGTATCATATTTGCTTGAAGACTTTGATTTACAAAGAGGCCTGAAATAAATCTTTCTCTTTTGTAGCATGAATTTTGAATGAATTTTGGTCTCTTTCAGTATAAGTACAAGAAATAGATAACTTTTAAAATGTTTGAATGAGAATGAATAACCCCAAGGAGAAAAAAATGTTGAGGTAACAAGGTAAGAATTACTTCTCTTTAGCAATATCAATAAACATAGACCTTTTATATATATTTCAGTATCCACTTCTTAACTGACCAAAAAATACCAAAACTTTTTCAGGTCGGCCATTTTGGGTGGCTGTGTTCAAGAAACCTCAAACATTTTTTCACTTGACCCAACTCTATGATGTGAGATTTACATTACATTCTCATCACAATTAATTCTGAAAGGTTACACACACGTAATATCGAAATGTAATTACACATCATGCACTATGGAGTTGTTCATTCTCATTAATACTCTGACTCCATTTATTACAAAGAGCTCAAGTGCCTGGCCATTCAGTTCTGGGTCTGAAAGGAAAGCAAAAAAGCATAATTCTGCTTCTTTCTATCAAGGGGAAGATGGCTTTGAGAAGTTGGTGTTGCAGCATCTCTGAATGACACCCTTGTATTTCAGACAACACTTATCATTAAACACCACCAACCTATAAAGTGCATCTTTGCCTCAGAAGAAAATGTACTCAGAGGGAGGAATTAGCATAAATTATGTAAAGAGAAAAAGGAAGGGAAACTTCTAAAATTGGTGACCTCAGGAAATCAACATTAAAAATAGGTTCAAAATGTTGAACACTCACAAAAGGGTAGTCTAGATTGCAGAATAAAAACTAAAAACAACAAAAAATTCTACTGACGGATCTGACTCTAAGAAGTCTTTCCTATTGACAGAATTTACACCCCATGGATATCTTCTAACAACATGCCTTTGAACTTAGCTGAACAGAACATTAATCAGCTATTAGAAACAAACTTGCTCTGTCCAGGGATTTATTAAACAATCTATGTATTTGGTAATAATACTTAACAGATACATCTCGGAGTGTCAGGTTTGGTTAAATGGTAACTTTTTAAATGTTCTAAATTTCATATATTTACTAAAAATGCCTTTTAAACTTTTGCTCAGGGTAATAATTTATTCTAGTTAAGCCATATCTACATGTCACATTACAGGAAATTCTAGAGTAATTCTTTTGTGAATGAATATATGCCAATAATATCAACTGTAATGAATTATTGGGACTCGAACTTCATCCCTAAGAACCACGAATCCTCCAGCCTGTTTGATCCCCAGCTAATAGAAAGGCCTGAGTTTTCAAGTTTCACTGGGGAAAATTTGGGTTTCTAACATTTCAAGACCTTGATTCTAAGCATCAGAAATGTGAACTCAGTTGTCAGATATTAAATGCATGGAATGTTAAAAAAGCACAAAGTTACTGCCATTACCCTTGTTTATGATTGAAAGTCAGGTTTAGTTACCATACTCATGGAAAGGTTTGCAAAATTTCATCACAAAACAATAAAATATGTATTTTGATGTATACATTAAAGTATAAATAGTATGAATATGTATTTTAATGTATATATTAATGTATAAATAGTAAGAAGATAATGGTGTCCCAGGAGGTATGTTGTGTGGAGGAGGAGTGTAGGAGAGGAGGAAATGGGGAGGTTTGGCTAGATGAAATATACTCTAGAGCACCAGAATTATTACTTCACATTTGCTCCATTCCATTCACAAGATGAAAGAGGCAGGGAACATGACAGTACGCCTAGCTCAGGGTGAGGAAGGAAGTAGGGGTAAGGGGGTTGATGATATCTTGGGTGTTGCTGGAGGGAACTTTCCAAACAGTACCAGATATGTTAGTGGATGCTACATATATCTAACTTATAATGGAAAAGATATGTGGCTAGTAGGACTAACCACATAGGATGTGACAAAGCCATGAGCAAGGCAAAGAGGACTTTAGGAATATAGAGAGTCACAGTATAATTAAATTGCCTAGTTTAAGATGACCATTCTAGGTGGTTTACAAATTACTAAGAAAAATATTGCCGGTTAATTTTTAAAAATTCCTTACTCCACACAACATGAAGTAAAGTCATTGCAGAATTTGCAACTTTTTGTATTCAAGATTAAGTCAGTTTGTTGACTTGCTAACCAAATAGCATATATGTACATATTATGATTTACCATAAGGTTTTAAATCCTTACATGCATGCCAGCAACCAAGGAGACTGTATTAAATTTCAAGATCTTACAAAAAAAAAGCTCTTAAATTTAATACACAATTTGTTATATTCAGACTAGTTTCAAAACTACCAAAATAATATAAATCACATAAATCATCAAAAATGCTAAGCAGGGATTTCTGGGATTAAACTAGTGATTCAAACAGAAATGAAATTCTATGATCACTCATCACCTAACCAAATATGGTCAATACTATGGTGTAGAATAGATCAAATGATACCACAGATAATGGTGGTTTTATCTGATAGCAAATGCAATAAAAAAAATTAAAAAGCCACTCAACTCTTAGCATATGTAGCTATTATGATTGCCAAAATAGGTAAATTATACTGATGAATCTACTATATGGTACATGACACTACCCTCTGGGCTACACACACACATTATGTTAGTGACTAAAGTTTCTAAATCTAGCAAAGACAAAGGCAAAATAAGTAAACATTCTCCCTCTCACGCGCAAACACATACACGTATTAGCGATTGATATTGATTAATACATTTGTATTAGTATTGGTATTTTCTAAGCTACTCAATAACTATCATTCTATCAGTATCATTGGGATGTTTTTCTGAAAATGTATATAAAAAGTTGATATATTGATGTATTTACATGACCAGTTAATATATGTGAATTGCAAAATGACCTGTTTCCTCCTTATCTTCATTATTATTTGTTCTTTAGATGTTTCATGTGCTGCAGAAAGTTTGGGAAGGTGACTAAATTATCCTTTTTAGACTATGTAATAGACAAAAATAGAAAAATAAAGAAAAATGAATGTTTTCAAACTCTATGGGGGCTTCCATATAACAACAACTTTTGGCAGAAATTCACACTTGAATCCTTTCCCTTATGCACAATACAACAAAGATTGTATATATTAAATCTGAATACATATACAAATGCTGCAGACTATTGATGGCACCTAAAAAAAGTCTTTTTTTAAGTTACTTGAGGCCTTGCATCATAGCAAGTTTGTTTTGGAATAATGAGGAAGTTTTCATTTATGTATTGTAGGTCTATCTGTAGTAACATATTGGAGGATTAAAGCACTGTATAGAAAGTCTAGAACTGTAGATATTGATTAGAATTACTAGGCATTAGTTGGAAAATTATGAAATATGCTTCTTTTATTCTAGCCCCAAATATGTTGTCTAGAATTTTATTCAAATTTTTGGCAAGCTATGTATCTAACATAGACTATCTATCACATATTGAAAAAAATTAAGATAATTGATAATTTGTCACACACACATACACACACACACACACACACACACACACACACACACACACACACACACACACACACACACACACACACACACACACAAAATGTCATAACATTATAATTGAAAGAAAAAAAGAAACTAAGCAATAACAAAAAAAGAGGAATCTGAAACTAAATTTATGACAATCATAAAAAGAAAACAAGGAGAGGGAGAAAATGGATTAATGTGATGTTAAGAGTCCTTTGCGAATGATTAAATTCAACCTGCCCTTAACCCCTTGATGACGGGTGAAGAAAACAAAAAAAAAAATTTACACTAGAAATCAATGGCAACGGCTCATAGCGCTTTGGCACGCCACAGCGGCATACAGCCGCACGCCACAGATCGAGTGGTTTGTTTTGACACCTCATGGCGTGACCTGTCAGGAAGGGGTTAAGGAAGCCAATGACATTTTACTGAAGCAACATTCCCTGTATAATATAAAGATAACAAAAGACTCCAGGTATCAGTCAAAATGAATGATAAATGATGAATCTTTTCATCATCTGTCAGCAAGCAACTGAAAGGTGAAAGGTTAAAGAGCTGATCACTATGACCAAAGATGTGGAGGGGAAAAAACAAAAAAACAAAAACAAAACAAAAAAATGGCAGTTAAGCTTAAAAAATGGGGTATGACATACGTGTAAAATAGCCTCTGCTCCACCGCGCATCTCCAAAGGTGTCTACAGGCAGATGCTGTTGGACATTTGAAGCCTACGGTGTGCTTCTTCTGTAAATGTACCGCATTATGAGTTTACTTCTCTACACACATAAAAAATAGAGAAAGAAAAATGGGGAACAAATGAAAAAAAATAAGAGATAATATCAAAATCAAGAAACATGACAGAGGTGAAAAGAGCAAGAAAGGAGTATGCCTCTTAATATAAAATCTGAACACATTTGTGTGTTTGATTAAGCTACTTGTGTCTCTTAGTGAAACAATACAATGAATACAACATCTCCTCTCACACTTTTACAGTAAAAGTATACTTATAGGAAAAAAAGATATTAACATACTCTCCTGTGCATTATGAATTCCTGAGATAAAGTCACTGTGTGAGGTTTCATACTTATATTGTACAAGATAATGCCTTGTTAGATAAAAACATATATAAACACAAGTTAGTTCTGTTATCATAAATGCGAAACACAGGCTAACATAAAAAAATATGAGCATCAGAGAAAACTAAAGACTGAAAAAAAATACTCATATTAAGATAATTAGCATTTTAATAAAGCTCTTTCTAATCTAATGATATCAAATTTCAGTCTCTTTTGAGAAATGCAAGAAGAAAGGACAGAAACCCATGACAAGGTCATATAATCCATATTCGCAATCAATTCTGCATGCAGTTGTCTACTCAACTCACCTCACAGCAGATGAACACCATACATGGTACATCTTGACATAGAATTTTCTTTCATATATCAAATCATTTGCCATTAAAGAGAAAATATCAGTATCTCCTTTTATGAGATAACGCTGGGACGGAGAACATATATATTCATGTTGTTCATATGCTTTGGTACAACAGGGAGGCAATATGTGTAGACTCCTGCACAAAGAATCAAATCCAACAGTTGATTGATTATATGAGCAAGGAGGAAAGTCCTCAAAGCAATTGTAAGTGACATGATGTCTTACACAAAAGAGAGAAAAAGTGTTAACTGTTCAAACCCCAAAGCAACATCATGCATTCTGTCAAAACGCAGACAGATGGGGTCCATCAACTCACCTTCGTTCTAGCATCCTAAGGCACAGCATGCAAAGCACGATGATTCTTGAGTAAAAGGTGAGATACTAAGTCTAAAATTATTCATCAAAAAATTGAAAAATTACTTCAAAAGACTTCAGTACCTTATATATGAAAAAAGAAAAAAAGACAGATACAGTTCAACAATAGATTACATTATGCTTTTACTATTTGTTACACAAAAATTGCTATAAAGGATGT
>NC_061843.1:12304460-12306960 GCF_019202785.1 Penaeus chinensis | reverse complement strand
ACCTGTTATAGTGTTTTCTGACATTAACCCCTTAATGCACCAGAGCAGAGTCAGCTGCTTTAGGGAAAAATCAGAAGCATGGGAAACAGAAAATTACACTTTTCTCTATTCCCTTGTATGCAACAATTTTTTTTTAATGTAATGAGGCTAAAAGAAGGCTTTAAGCCTACTTTTGAGGGGTTAATTCTTGTCAGCCAATGCAGCCAGGGCCAAACAAGTGCACAACTATTTAGCAAGCACAACTTGGAGTAGGCTTGACTTTGCATGATGTGAAAACATCATCCTGCCGTGGGGGGTGGTCTACCATGACACGATAGGATGTCATCCCAGAGTGAAAGGGACTTTGGTATATCCCCTAACATCAAGGAGACAGCTCCTTGCTCCTGCAAAGCCTGCCATGACATTTATAGCTGCAAGTAATTAACTGTAGGATGTAAATTACATTCCCAAATACACATAAACTGAGATCAAGGCCAGAGTCAAGCCAATGGAGATACTAAGAACAGATCTACAATAATGTCTGCTTGACCTTTTCAGTGGTGGCCCTTCTGCCAAAAACTGGTAAAGAGTTTATTGAAATAAAGTTCAAAGAAAAGAAAACTGCTGTTCTTAGATTATCCTGCAGGGCCCTTTCTATGAATTCCTTCACTGTGTTACTAATACTCAGTAGTCTCTTCATGATACCCATAACACATACCTATATTTCATAATAGTTAATCCTAACTTAGTTGAGACATCTGGTTACAATACTGCAACATGTGTGCTGCAGTTCCTTTAAGTTAACATTTCTTATTGCTAAGAAAGATCAGTATTGTGTTCTCTATCTAAATCTAGAATAATTTTTCTTGAGCTATCATACTCCATTCTTTTTACGATCTCTCTTAGAGAGAGAGAGAGAAAAAATGTTTTTGAACCAACCATACCTTGAACAATGTATGCAGCCAAACAGGCCGCATCTGCTTGGGAACAGTATAATCTCCCATGTAAGAGGTCTCGCCGGAGTTGCAGAAACAGCTGATACCGAGTGATTTCTTCCTGGAGTCTTAGAGGGTCAGCCGGATAGAATTTGACACGAAAACAGAAGAGTATGGGGGATAAATCTGCAATAAAAAATAATACAAAACCCTTAGTAAAAATTCAGTAAACATAATACCCAACAGTGACAAGAAAGAAAAAGAATTATATTAGTTATTACTATATACACATATAATTACATAAATTTCTATACCATACCATGTACTTACTTTTTATTTGCCTTAAGATATTCTTGTTTGGATCTAACCAGTGCTGAAAGAAAGAAAAAAATATATGTATATATCTAAAAGAAAAAATCTTGCTAGTATTAAACTCATTCGTCAATCCACCAAATCTGACACTGAGTTGAATCTGGATGACATTAGCCTACTTGGATATAACCTGGAATTATGGAACCACCTACTTGGAGTGACTTTGATTAACCCTTTGATTATGGAAACATTCCTCCATATATGCCTTAAAAGAGATCTACAGAGAGAGAGGGAAAAGAAATGGCACATACTTTTAACCTTAAACTTCTTAATTCAGAAAATCTACTGCTTTGGCAACTTTCCCATTCCATGCATCCTAAACTGGTCAAGTTTAGTATGTAATTTCTCCTAACACACTTCTTTCTAACTCATATTATGTAAACATTGAAAATACAGTGGCTATACAGCTGAAAAGAGGGGAAACTAAAGATGCTCCACAAAATTGCATTACTCAGCTGTTCTAAAAATCTCATTAAGTTATTTTACTTCAAGAATAATTGAAAACAGATTTTCCCTGTACCGCTCCCAGAATTCAGTCATATCTTAGAACCTGTACCAGTGTATATACTGGACTATTATTAAAACGTCGGAATGAAAGTATGTTTAGTTATACTCTTCATAATAAATTATCAATTATTGGTGACAAATATATTCACAGAAAAAGAAGAATAGAATACCAAGAACAAATAGTGATACAAGAACAGTGCTAAACTGCCACGATCAAAATATTATTATCACTATATATATTATTATACGAGAGCTAAGGAGTTGTTACAACTCATTACTGGTCACAAGCCAATTCCTAATGGTGGAACTGGCTTTATTCTTTATGTTTGTCTTTGATCTCTTTATCTTTACTTAATTTAACTTTACCTTTATCCTTTTTACTTACTCTTTTTACCTTTATCAATCATCCATTTCAAACAAAAAATATTATAAATATTTTACAGAAAATTGCATTAAATAGCCAAGGTGAGATGGTACTTAACTGTACCACACATAAACCCTTGTTATGATAAAAATCTTAATCAGTATGCAGAGTGCTTTATGCAGTCTGTTAAAAATGGGAAGTTTAATCCTTGCCGCTGGATGACTACTATATATATTGGCAACAAAGGGATATCCACTCGCAACTGGTTGGGGAATTTTGAAACCATCAAGGCATGCAAATTTTAAAAATTTGGGTCACGAAAAGTGAACTGATACTTACTCTC
>NC_061843.1:12291960-12296960 GCF_019202785.1 Penaeus chinensis | reverse complement strand
GAAACCATAACAAAAACGAAAATAAAAGCAGCTGAACTCTCGCCCGAAACAAAAGACGATCGGCCGCTCAGCTGTTTTCGCCGGGGGAGGAGACGGAGGCCGAGACATACCAACTTTTCTCTTATTTTTTCCATTTCTTCACCATGAGCAAAGTACTTAAGGCAGCATGGTGAGTGTGAAGGCGTTGGTGATATAAACGTGGGTGAGATGAGTACGGAATTACCGAAACAGGATTCGAGGAGAGTTGTATATTTTAGTTTTTTTTGTTTTGTTTTGTTTTTGTTAAGTGGCGTGTTTAAAGTTTAGTCGACGGAAGAGATGGATGTTTAATTAACAAGACAACAGTATTAATTGTTTCTATTGTCATGATCATTATCATCACCACCACCATGATCGTGATATGATGATGATGGTGATTGTCAGCTTCATCACTATGGCTGTTATTCCTCTTGTTATTGGGTAATTATCTTGCCTTCGGAACTCCTCGTCTTGCTCGTTCAGACAACTTGTCACGGCCAGCAGGACAACGAGTCCGCGTTCAGAACCACCCAGGCCCCCATTGCCCACAGAGCAACAAGCGCGAAAGTAAACATTCACTATTTTATCATACTGGTGTCTTTATATTGCATACTGTGTTGGTGTGTAACTCCTCTGATGCATAGGTAACTAACCTGCAACTGGCAAATATAAAAATACCTTTGATAACAATAAAGTCCCATAAAATTACCTACCAACATTTTATGATTGCCTGCAACTGTCATTGGTTATATACAAATGCTATTATGATGTCATCTCGTCCTGCTGGCATGGCTGCAGAGGAAGGCGATATGGACAAGGTGGACAACTTGTCCCAGAGGTCAAAGCAGGGGTTCATGACGGTCAAAACCTCTTGTCCAACTGGTTGGACGAGGAGTTACGAACACAGCATTATTTAGAATACCTTATCGTGGCTGATCATGACGGTAGTGATATCAATGGTTTCCTCTCACTCTACTACCCACATATATGGAAATTGTGCTGCATAAACCTGCCTACTAATAAATCTGGTCCTGATAGCAGGGAAGATACTTGGGAAAGTGCAGGCTTAAAGATGAAGTATTTACAGAATAGGCAATTCATAGTTAACTGCTGGGGGCTGTGCCCCTGCAGCCTCCTTAACCCCTTCCTGACGGGTCACGTCTCTAGACGTCATAACAAACCGCTCGAAATGTGGCGTGCAGCTGCACGAGGCGGTGATTTGGCTTGATGTACCGAACTCCCGCGCTCAAAGTCGGTGTGTTGCCATTGATCGCCAGAGCGTAGAGTTTTTTTTTAGTTTTCTACACCCGTCACCAAGGGGTTAATGGGGGGCTGCCGTTCCTCAACCCTGGCCCTGGATAACAAAGAATTTCCACCATGTGCGTACAGAAGGATAAACTGTAGGACAAACTTTGTATTGGGTGATTCCAGGCACTGTGATTATACTATGAGTGTATATCATGTACCGGTAAATCTATTGCATGGGGTTGTGCCCCCTGCGACCCCTTGAGGGGGTTGTCCACCCAAACTCACCAGTGACTACAATGAATACCCCATATACTATATGGCTTTAATCTTTATGGACACAGCTCACAGCCCAAGTCCAGTTGATTCTCCTGAGTTTCAGCTCTTTCTTGATATGCATACCTAGGTTAAGACAATGTTTCCCTTGGGCAGAGCCCCCATCATCCCTCCCCACGGGCAGTGCCTGAAGGGCATTACCACACATGGCAACTTCGGTTATTGAATATATTTTGTGATGTGGAGTTTGGGTATAGGAATGTACCCAGATCATTATCATCCATAAAGTAGTGGAAGAAGGAATGATAATTTCTTGTCTCTATCATGCCATGATTACCTAGGATGTCTGTAGTATGGTCTATCCTGCCATAACAATGAGGAAGATTTGTTGTCTTCCAGAGCAGGAGTTGTGGGGTTGCAAAGGGTGCAGTCTGACCGGGTGACTGCTTGAGGAGAGAGAGGAGAATTGATGGGGGAACATTGTCTTCACCTTGGTATGCAAATTAGAGCAAAAACTTGTAAGCACAAAGTATACTTAGATTGTGACTGGTGATTTCCGTAATCTCTTTCCTTTATTTCTGTCTGCAGATTATTTCTTGTATAGATGAATGCAACTTTTAGTTCTCTAGACTGAAATTTCAATTTGCTTTAGCATAGTGCATCCATATTGTAAAGATTGATCAATTAATTTTCATGGAGAATTATTACTCTAACCCATTCTGCATGTATGGCAAGAATACATGCCATGCCTACTGTAATACAAGTTTATTTATTGTATTTACACATATATGGCTCTACAAGTGCTTAGTTACCAAGGAGTCAGTTATTAGTCTTACCTATCTCGCCTGTTTACCCTCTTCCTCAACTTTTGGAAAGGGTCTTTTGCATTTTTTCATCGTCTTAACTGTTAACAAGATTTTGATAGCAATTTAATAATCATATTATCAATAACAATAAGTACAATATTGATATCAACTGTATTAAAAAGAAAAACACATTTTCCCGCTAATTCAAGGAATGGGGAAATCAGGATCACTAGGGCCAACTGATAGACTCCAAAAAACTACAGGGGACAGAACATAAATCTGGGGTGATTGGATTGATTGTTAGCTATTGATATTTGAAGAACAGTGTACTAATGATAATGCCAATAGTAATGATAACATTATGAATATTGATAATATTAGGAAAACAAACAAGCCCTCTAAGTCAAGGAATGGAAGAATCAGCTGTGGTCACTAAGGCCTACTTATTGATGGCTGAGCATTTGTGGAGCCATCTGTGTGCAACAAAATCCACAAAAACTAAGTAGACAGTACATATACCTGCAGTCATTAGGTTAACATGAATTGTTGCAGAAAATATTATCAGTATAATTTTATATTTAATTTTCATAAGCTATAATAGCTAATTTACTAATTCTTTCTTTGTCTAGAAATTCAAGCCACTGACTTTAATACCAGTAGTGCACTTCTGGTAGCACCTATGATATGGCATTGCATTTCATCCAATTGAGTTTGATGTTAAGGATTGTTTGGGTGTAAAACTGCTAAAGATAAAGTTATGGAGCTGACAGTTAGTAGTGGGTATATAGGCTATTGCTAAAGTTGGGAAGTACTGTATATTACTTAGAGATTAAAATTACCTCTTGCTTATAAGCTGAAGTACAGAATAATACAGATTACCACAACTACCAGAATTATCTGTAATATTTTTAAAAAGTATCAGTGATACTAATTAGTGGTACTTTCTATGTAGTTGCAATTTCTATTCTTTTATTTATTATTAACCCTTAAAGTTTGAGTCACTTCATTGGAGCATGTAGGTAAATTTCACCATCAACCAAGTTAGTTTAATATAGCGTTAGCTTTTAAAACTGGCAGGCTGTATTTCAGAACGAATGGGACCTCATCAAGGTAAACTGGTATATATGGTACTGTTTGACATCTTTTGTTCAGCATCTAAGCAACAGAGAGCGATCCCCTCTACCCCTATACCTCCTCCTGCTACTTCTCTGCTCCTCCAATCCTCCCTCTACATCCCTGCCAGGCCACCAGAAACCACAGCACCCTCTATACTATCTCCTGCCCCCCATCCCTTTAAGCACCTTTTCCTTGCCATTCATACAGTTGTTCCCTGGTGAGGGTGAGCCATTTCCAAGACTAATTTTGTTCAGGGTTAAAATTGAAAAGTCACTGTTATTTCTTATTGGGGCAAGGAAGGAATTTTGTTTTTTAAGGATTGGTATTGTTATTGGTCATATTGGTAATAGTAGTTATAAGATTTGATAATATTTTGGACACTTGACTATTTTTTTGGTTATTTTTTGGTTCATATCAGGAAATATCGTTCTGTTTATTGTTTATTTAATTTTTGAATCATTAGACTCTCAACAAACTTTCTGCAAATGAGGGCATTACTAATTTCTAGGTAAGAGGGACATAAGCAATGTATCATCTGTACTAGCTATAGTTTTCCATCATCTACATAGGATTATGATTTTCTATCCTTATTGACCCCCTCTTTATTTTGTAAGACCCTGGTAGGGTGGAGAGTTAACTTGCCCTGAAATTGTATACTTCTCATGAGTAATTGCCATGCTCTCCCGATCTGACACACATACCCCTGGTAATCATATCCTCTTATACATTTTTTCAATTGAGGCTATTGAGTTTCCTTTACCTCACCTCATATTTACCTAAATTAAATTAATTGTATGAGAAATGTTTGGAAATAGTGAAAAAGTGGTCTGCCATTTGAAAACAATTTTGTTGATTTTTTTTCGTATTTTTTTTTTTTTATCATTTGGATTTGAACTAGTTCTTTGCTAGAAAAAGGAAAAAAGGACCCCTCCCAAAGATTATTATTTTCAACATTTCATTTTAGGAGAATTTTTGTTCCAAAATAGCTGCCGATTCAATGAATGTTCATTAATGCCCATCTATTGATGCCATTGTAAGATTTTAAGAAAATGGTATGAATGAGAAAGAATATCTTCACAGCAAAAGTGATGTAGCTGAGCAGTTTTAAGTATTTATGATGAAGATATAATCAAAACTGGTCAAATACATATGCTGTACAAAAATTGTGCTGTACCTTTCTCTATACTTGTCACAGCAAACACTGTTCATTGAAAAAGAAACAGTGCAGGTGTATCACTTGAAAAAAGGCATGGCATAATTAAGACTTTAAAGATTTGAATTGATCTTTTAAATCCTCTATCAACCTTTGTTTTGGCATGGGTGAGGATGTGCCATGAAGGGAGAAATCAAATTGGGGCATGTGACCTCACATTTTGCAGGATATTACAGTTATGTAATTTAAAGTATTTGTTATGAAAGAAATGTAGTCTAGGAGTTTTGTGCATCTATTCAAACCAAACATAGGATTAAACCTTGATGAATCGTATGTATTCCTTAGTTGCTGTTATTACCAAGGAGTGAAATATAATGAGGGGAATC
>NC_061843.1:12279460-12286960 GCF_019202785.1 Penaeus chinensis | reverse complement strand
GTTTGTTTGGGCCTTTCCTTCCTGCTTTGTTGCCAGGGAGTCTAGGCCCAGCTGACCTCATCTGCTGAACCTACTCTTGGATTTTTTAAAACTGATTTCATGTCTTTGACAATTATGATCTTTATTAACATTACTATTGTTATTGTTATCATGATTACTATTAATATGTTATTAATGATGAAATATATAAAGAGAAACCTTCATAAAAAAATCAAGGAATGGGGTAAATATTGATTTTTTAAAACTGATTTCATGTCTTTGACAATTATGATCTTTATTAACATTACTATTGTTATTGTTATCATGATTACTATTAATATGTTATTAATGATGAAATATATAAAGAGAAACCTTCATAAAAAAATCAAGGAATGGGGTAAATAGGTAGGATCTAGTAGGCCTAGTAATTGGCTCCTGGGGGACTTAAAGTCTTCTGAAATCATCTGTGGGGAAAGCAAATCAGTGAAACAAAACCATAGGAGACAATGCACATATACACAGACTCCTGGTGTCAATGGATTAATGTTAGTTTCACAGATATGATAAAATAAATGATACAGACATGTTTCCTGTAGTGGTGTAAAGGTAAACTTTTAAGGATTCCAAACTAAATCTTATCTCAAATTATATTACTGCAGAGGCCCATGGAAGTCATGTCATTTTTCAGATACCCAATTTCCTCTTCCTCTTCCTCTTCCTCTTCCTCTTCCTCTTCCTCTTCCTCTTCCTCTTCCTCTTCCTCTTCCTCTTCCTCTTCCTCTTCCTCCTCTTCCTCCTCTTCCTCCTCTTCCTCCTCTTCCTCTTCCTCCTCTTCCTCCTCTTCCTCCTCTTCCTCCTCTTCCTCCTCTTCTTCTTCTTCTTCCTCCTCCTCCTCCTCCTCCTCCTCCTCCTCCTCCTCCTCCTCCTCCTCCTCCTCCTCCTCCTCCTCCTCCTCCTCCTCCTCCTCCTCCTCCTCCTCCTCCTCCTCACACACATACCTACATGTATACACGTTATCTATTTCTTTATTAATTTTGTCTTCTTTCCTCATCAGTATTTACAACTCCCCAAGAAGGAGGACGTCAACATAAACTTCCGCAGCTACTGGAACACGGGAGTCTTCTATTCCTTCGACTTCATTGCCAACATCCCCACCAAAATTGTTGGATTAAAAGATTCTGTCGTAGGCTTCGTCAGCTCGTCGCTTGCATCGGAGAAACCAAAAGAAGAGGAAAGTAAACCAGAGGAAAGCCCAGCTGCGGCAGCCCCCCCTCCCCCTGCTGTTAGTGATGCTGTGCAGGCCGAGGCAGTGAGTGCGGAAGAGGATAAGAGCTAGGATTTTTTTTTTTCCAACAAAGGCATGGAAGAAGTTGATTTATTTTTTATTTTAGAACCATGAGGCAGAAAACTTTTTTAGAAGCCTAATGAATATGTTTATTATTACGATTTATTTAATTTTCATATCTTCTTTAACGGATGGCTAGATGGAATTTATTTTATTCTGCTCTTTGTCGTTGACTTTGTATATAGTGATCAATAAAAGTAAAGGCTACTAGCAATTTTCATTATCCCTTTTTTATGCTGAAAGTGATCATTTCAACGTAATTGTTACTTTTTATCACAAACATGATCAAATTTTAAAAATTCATGGTGTTTCATACTTAGGTTTCATAGTACAGTGATTCTCAAACTGGAAGTAATTACCTGTATAGAGTATTTCAGTAAATAGTGAAAATAAATGAATGAATGAATAGCTAGATAAATAAAGTAATGACTATGAATAAGTAATAGATGATTATAATAGTCCAGTTAATGTTCATGGCTTACCTTTGTGAGACTGCCTTCTCAGCTTTAGTTTGCAATAAGACTACAGCCCGGAACAAGCAGAAAAATGCACTGTTCTCTACAGATCCACATATTTCTTTTACTTATAGGACAAATAATGTTTCCCATTAATTTTGCAGCTGTAAGGTCTGTTTTCTATTAATTACCAAAGCAATATTGCTTTAATTAAAATTTTCAATAAAAGAAACCATATTTTGATTTATTTTTTTCTTTGACAAAGGAATATGTGAATTCTTTCTGCCTTGAGTAAAATTCATTCTTATATATAAATTGCATAAAGAATTAAGAATTCCAATATTATTCTTTCCTCTAACTTCACAGACTTTTAAAGGAATGGGTTAGGTAATGGTGATCTATCACAACTTTGCCCAGGGTAATGGTACCAAATAGTTTGAGGACCACTGTTATAATATGTCCAATCTCAGGAAAGGAAAAACTGGCAACTTATTTCAGACCCTGGAGTACTCTGATTCACCAAGTTGCTTATTTAGTCCAATTGCCTGACTGTCACTTAATACTTGTGATTTCAAAAGTTTACATTATTAAGACTTATATTCAATATTTTTATTGGCTTTTATTGAAATTTGCTGACATCAACACCACATTATTATTATTTTCCACAAAAGCGACATGGCTAATTGCAGGACTTCAGACCCTGGGGTAAGTTACCAGTTTTTCCTTTCCTAAAAGTGGACAGAGTATAGGTGATGAATATCTGCATGAAAATTATATGGAAGCAAATACATTATGATAGACAGAGTATCTGAAACATGCTTCATAAACTGAATCATAAGATAGGCTCATATATTGCCACAAAGGGGGAAGATCATATTGAAGTTCTGTAAATACACAAGTTACCCCTTTATATTGTGGGATGAGTCTTGTCTGAGGTGCTCTTGAAGGTAAGGCACGTAGAAAGTACTGATATCAGCCCTTTTTGAAATGTGGCTGTGCTGACCATGGAAGGTTAGGAGCCTCCCAAAAAATGGAAGGCTATCAAATGATAGCACACAATTATTTGTCATGAACTCCACTCTCTTCTCGATGTCACTCACTCATATTTTCTTATCTAACATGTTAACTGCCATAGAGTGTTACTGAAATTCCTGTAACATAATTACCCTTCTCGTGTTAAGATTCATCACTGGGTCAGCAAGGTAACAAGGAGTTAATTTTTTTTTTCTTTGAGTACTCTCAGTTACAACATGAAAAGTCACTGGACACCCATGGTGTTTAAGGTGATACATCAGTTTGAATAGTCAAGCAGTAACACATGAGTCACCTGTGATCAAGAAACTCTATGGTACACTGGTGGTTCAAATGGCAATTTAAGTACCACTAGTAATGAATTCTTAACCCAGTGACTACGGATTTGTATGCTGTCTCCTGTAGTTTTTTGTGAACTCTGTTATGTATAGTATAGACGTATAGATGTGTGTGTGTATACATGTGTGTGTATATATATATATATATATATATATATATATATATATATATATATATATATATATATATTTATATATATTTATATATATACATATATATATTTATATATATATACATATATATATTTATATATATACATATATATATTTATATATATATATATATTTATATATATATACATATATATATTTATATATATATACATACATATATATATATATATATATATATATATATATATATATATATACATATATATATATATATATATATATATATATATATATACATACATATATATATATATATATATATATATATATATATAATATATATATATATATATATATATATATATATATATATATATATATATATATATATATACATATATATATATATATAATATATATATATATATATATATATATATATATATATATATTTATATATATACATATATATATACATATATATATATTTATATATATATACATATATATATATATATATATATATATTTATATATATACATATATATATACATATATATATATATATATATTTATATATATATACATATATATATATATATATATATATATTATATATATATATATATATATATATATATATATATATATATATAAAATATAATGTGGCATTTATTGTATGTTTCAAATGTATCACCAGTGGTACATATGGCCGAAAATGTGTTAACCCAACCGCCCTGGATTTATGTTCTGTCCCCTGTAGTTTTTTGTGAATGTTGTTACATACAGATGGCTCCACATGTGCTCAGCTAACAAGGAGTCTATCAGTCAGCCCTAGTAACTGATCCTGATTTCCCCATTCCTAGAATTGCCAGGAAAGTGTGTTTTTCTTTTTAATACAGTTGATATTGATACTGTTATTGTTATAATTGATGTTATGATTATGAACCCATTCGCGACGGGCATATCACGGATGCGTGACATGCCCACTGTGAGTTTACTTGTTTAATTGTTTTAACACATAGATGGCTACACTTGTTCTAAATCACCAATGACCCAGTTATGAGTACTGCTCGTCTCGCCCGTTCACCCTTTTCTTTAATGTATGAAAATATTTTATGTTATCTTATTTTGCTACTACTATTGTTTATAACATTATAGTAATTATAATGTTTATAATAAAAATAACACCACTGATATTCATAGCACTAGTAAAAAATACATTTTCCCGCCAATTCAAGGAAAGGTGAAATCAGGTAAGGCAGAGCCATCTATGTGTGGAGACATTTCACAAAAAATATAAAAAATGAGCACAGCATTTTCCCCATTTTTGGTTCATTTTCCCCGTTGCAAATGGGTTAAATTGAACATTCAAGACAAATAATGCAAAAGACCCTTTCCAAAAGTTTAGGAGAAGGGTAAACAGGTGAGATAGATAGGACTAATAACCAACTCCTTGATGACTAAATATTTGTAGAGCCATCTTTGTGTAAACAGTTAACTTGTATTACATTGGGCATGGCATGTATTCATGCTATATGTGTCATTTGGGTTATTGGATTAAATTTTATGTTCTGGTATAGCCATTCCTTATTTTGTGGGTGGTGGATATGGAAACTCTTGGCCTGAGGCCTTCAAATGGAGCAGTTAGAATGAATAAAGGGGAGATATTTCCAGTTTTATATTTTGGGCTTATGAAAATAAATTTATGTGTATTCGTTGTTGGATTTTCTTTGGGTCTTTCTGAAAATCTTTGGAATATATGATATAGGAAGTTAATGAGTAAAGAGATATTCTATAAATATGCACTTCTCTGAACTAGTAATACTTATATACAAGGCATTGTTATTTGGGAATAGATCTAAATGGATGATTATGTAAAAGAACACTTTTGGGTATGTTCTAGGAACTCTGCCTTTTTCTTAAGAGGAAAACAAGCTTTAAATAACTCGCTTGAATCTGCCCACACCCTCTCGGTCAATCCTGCATTTAGACACAGACATACCTACGTAACAGTTATAGCCTAGACATCTTCTGCCTCACACCCCCCCAATCCCTTGCATGTTGTTGTTGTGGGGGGGGGCTTAGGAGGCGGAGACTGAGACCCAATGATGGGGAACTCCCCAACCTTGGGATTCAGCCCTCGACTCAACTAATTTTGCATGGTCTTTTTTCCACTCATACTTTTTGTTTCAGTCCCTTCACCAATCCCTTCTACTATCCACTTCCTAAGGTGTAAGAGTCGTACTGAAAGGATGAAAGGCTGACTTTGTGCCAGTCCTGAACGGCCTGAGGGAGCCATTTGCATGGTATTCCCCTGCTTAACTTCAACACCTCTGCTCCCACAACCTTCTTTATCAACTACCCCATCTCCCCTTATTACTACCTTACATCCTTATTGCCCACCTCCCCATAACACTACCCCCCTCAACACTACTCCCTCCTCCACACGCCCCCACCCTTCTACTACCCCCACCTCTACAAGAATCCTTAATACTCTATTTAGCCCAGCCAAATGGGACCGTATTTTCGTGATCCCTCCCACAGCTCCCTACTCTAGCAACACCCTTCTCTTCCAGCAATGTCTCCAAAAACAAGTAGGCAAAGTCTCTTTCCGTAGCCGGCCTGACCACTCCCGTCTCGTCACAGTAACATCTGAAAACCAAGCTATAGCATTAGCAAATCTAACTGATCTATATGACAATCCCATCCCTACAGAACCTCATCCAACCCTCAATACTTGCACCAGAACTGTTTCTATCTCCTCAACAAATTGCCCAATCTATGACAAAGATTGGTCAGATTGTGGAGACTTACTCGCCTGTCTCAAGGACTATGATGCGACATCAGTACAATGCTACTCCATTCCTCCCAGAGGTAATCGTAAGAAATCCACTAACATTGCCAAAATTACTTTCCGTAGACATAACCTTTCCTTTAATGTTTACATAGGTGGGGAATCCCTCCCTGTCCGACCATACCAACCTCCTCCTCGTCAGTGCCAAAATTGTTGGTGTTTAGGACACCCAGCCAAACACTTCCGTTCCACAGCCAGATGCCCGCTATGTGCCCAACCTGGCCATACTCGATCAAACTGCTCTGCACAATCACGCACATATGCAAACTGTGGCGGCCCCCATAATGTACTTTATAGAGGCTGCCCCACTTACAAATTCGAGTCTGAGGTAGCAACTCTCAGATTCAAACTTGGACTCACTCTACGTGAAGCCAGACAGGAGGCACGTCATCGAGGTTTTTCTCTTACCCCATACTCCAGTAATGTCGCTCACTCTGCCACTCCCCCTACCTCCCAAGCCCCTACACCCTCTCCTAAACCTACCCCCCCTCCATCTAACTTCCCCTCTTCTACCTCCTACCTTCCCCAGTCAAATTCTTTTGCCATCCTAAATCCAGACACTCCAATCTCTACTACAGCCCCAACACCTTTCCCTCTCCCTCCCCGCACTACCCGCAGCAGACAGAATAAACGTTCTACCCCCTCTACCCCTACCCCACAATCACCTCCACCTTCCTTTGCCCCTATTCTTCAGACACCAGACTTCTCTTCCCTCCCTTAGATTTCGTTTACCGCTACAAACGAGGTACCCCAAATCAACTATCAGCTCTTATCTCCTCTAAAAGATCATCTACCTGTCTTTGTCGTACAATCTGGAATAGTAAAACAAATAGCTAGCGAAATTATGTTTCCTCAATTACATCCTCTACATCTATCTAATTGTTTGGCGCCGGATCCATAAACTATCAGGCAAACATCCCCCCATCCAGCCCCCGCCCTCCATATTCGAGATACCCTCATCTCTGATCCTCCCTAAGTCACTAATATTCCTCCTGCTGTCCTTCTCACCCATTTCCTTGACCATGTCTCCACTCATTCCTCCAGTATCCACGTTTACACTGACGGCTCCAAAGACACCTCCGGTGCTGGTTTTGCAGTAATCTTCCCAACTCGTACTTTCAAATACCCCCTCCCTCCTGAATCCAGTGTCCTTACTACAGAACTGTATGCACTCCTTTTTGCCTTAAAACACATATACTCTTCCTCTTTTACAATTTTTACTGACTCCCCTAACTCATTAACTCATAAGGTCAATACACACGACCAATCCCCTTGTTTGTAACATCCAGAACTGGTTGTTCTACCTGTCCACACGTCATAAAACAATCAAATTTTGCTGGCTGCCCAGCGATGTTGGAATCCCCGGCAATGAACAGGCAG
>NC_061843.1:12251960-12254460 GCF_019202785.1 Penaeus chinensis | reverse complement strand
CAGTAATGGTGATAATAAAAATAAAGAATAATAATAGTGAGTATAATAAAGATGATTATGATAATTTTAACAGTATCTTTACTGCTATTTCTACTATTAATGATAATCGCAATATAGGTATTAATATCATTAGTAGTAGTAACAACAAAAAACAACAGTAACAATAATAAAAATTATAGTAAAATGAGTGATGTTAAATGATTGTTATCCTATTGTTATCATTGCTAATCAACAACACATCATTACTGTCACTATTTCATAATTATTTACATTATTATTACTGCCAGAAACTATATTACTTGATATACAAAAACAAAAAAAAAATAATGGTACATGGAATAAGCGAAAACCACTACTAATAATGATAATGTTAAAAAATTATATGTTGAATGATATGTAAAATAAGTGCTTTTTTTAGGATGACGAGATTATATACATTTACTGGTTTCAATTATTGTAAAAATAATGCTGATGGACTAAATTATGCAAGGGTTATTCTGTGTGAATGATGTTAATGTTCATATAAACCTCGATCTGATTTTAATCCAAAAAAAAAGTGTATTGGTGCATATGTAAATACATTTTGAATATATTTGACCAAATCATGAAGGTACATGAATTCAGAATGGATTAAAATGTACCAAAAAACTAAGTAAACAATTAATGAATTTCTTAAATGCTTGGGCCAAGTCATCTCAATTCATGAACCCATATGACAGATGACAGAGAAGAATCTGTTCCAAACCGCTCATTATTTACCTCTGCCACAATTTATAATACATTTTTCCCCACCAATTCATCCATCCCATTACACAGAGATAATGAGACATATAAAAAAAGATTAAAAAAAACTCTTCTCATTTCCATGTGGGAAATTAGAAAGAAGTGCGTTGTTTCCCACAGGTGTCAGGTGTCGAGGGTGACTCTGAAGCTGGTCATTTCTCACCTCGACTGTGGAGACAGGAAGGGCTGGGATCATTCGTGTTTTTCTTCTCTCTTCACTGTTTCTCACTTTCTTTTTTTTCTTTCTCCTTCTCACTTCCACTCCTTTTTTGTTCTCGTCCATCACTTCCTCCTCTCTATCTTCCTTTCTCTCGCTCTCTATCATTCTTCCCTCCTCTCTTTTTCCTTTTATCTCTTCCCATTTATTGCGTCCATTCCTGCCTCTCCCTCCTGTTTTTCCTTTTCTTTCCATCCCTTCTTCCCACCTCTCCCTCCCTCCTTCCCTTCACCCCACCTACCCTCCCTCCTTTCTTCCCATCCCCCTACCCTCCCTCCCTCCTTTCCTTCAGCCCACCTATCCTCTCTCCTTTCTTCCCTACATCCCCCTACCCTCCCTCCCTCCTTCCCTCCCTCCCACCTACCCTCCCTCCCTCTAGTCCGCAAAGAAGAGGTGCAAACGCCAGCCTCCGGTGACTCTTCATCAATCAGACACACTCGCCCTCGTCAATCATACCGCCGAGACCTCAGGACCATAACGCTTCTTCGGGACTTCCACGATGACCTGGCTCCGTAGATGACCTGGCTTCGTAAGTGACCTAGCTTTGTGGATGACCTGGCTTCGTGGATGACCTGGCTTCGTGGATGTTCTGATTTCAACGATGACCTGACGAGATGGATGACCTGGCTTCGTGGATGATCTGACCTGGCGGTACGGAGGTCATTCTGGTGTGTTGTTATTCTTGTATGGCTTTAACCAGTGGATGGGGAATGGAGGAGGGAGAGGGTTAGGAAGGGATAGGATTGAGTGACAGAGACACAGATAAAGGAAGAGAGTGAAATGATATGGATAGAGAGAATGGGAGAAAAAAACAACAACAAAGAGAGGAAATGCAAAAGGGAGAAGGGATTAGATGGTAGATAGAGAATATAAAAAGGAAGAGGGAGAGAAGAGAGAGAAAGAAAGAGGGAGTGAGAAAGAGACATAGAGAAAGACAGAGAGATAGACAGGCAGATGGAGAAAGAGAAAGAGAGAGAGAGAGAGAGAGAGAGAGAGAGAGAGAGAGAGAGAGAGAGAGAGAGAGAGAGAGAGAGAGAGAGAGAGAGATAGAGCTAGAGATAGAGATAGAGATAGATAGATAGATAGATAGATAGAGAGAGAGAGAGAGAGAGAGAGAGAGAGAGAGATTAGGTGTCCTGTAGGCAATAACCTGTTGATGAGTTTATCTTTTTATGATAGTGCTTGGTATTCTGTTTGCCTTTCATTTTTGTTTTTTTATGCTCATCTCTCTCTCTCTCTCTCTCTCTCTCTCTCTCTCTCTCTCTCTCTCTCTCTCTCTCTCTCTCTCTCTCCCTCTTTCTCCATCTGCCTGTCTATCTCTCTGTCTTTCTCTATGTCTCTTTCCGTTGTCTGTCTGTTTGTCTGTTTATCTGTCTGTTTGTCTCTTTATCTGTGTGTGTGTGTGCGCGCATGTGTTTGTGTTTGCGTGTGTATGTATGGGTGTATGTGTGTTTGTGTGTGTGTGTGTGTGTGTGTGCGTGTGTATGTGTATATGTGTTT
>NC_061843.1:12229460-12244460 GCF_019202785.1 Penaeus chinensis | reverse complement strand
AGGCGATCAGGTATAGGGCCTGGTATAACTGCGGCGGGGACGGTTATATAACGACGCGACGCGGAAAAGGCGAGTGAGAGAGGAGGGAGAGGGAAGGGCGAGAGAAGGCGGGAGAGAGGGAGAGGGGAGAAGGCGTGGGCGAGCGAGCGAAGGGCGTGAGAGGGGAGCGGGGGCGCGGGTTGGAGAGCGAGCGCCGGGCGCGAGAGTGGACGCGGGGCTGAGGGTTGGGTGAGAGAGCGACGGGACGGGAGATCGAGCGACGGGCGCGAGAGGGAGGGGGAGGGATGCGGGGTGGGGCGAGCGCGCCGGGCGGGGAGGAGAGAGAGAAGGTAGAGAGAGAGAGGGGAGATGGCAGGCGTAGAGGGGCGAGGGGGAGAGGGGTGGGGGAGCGAGGGAAGGAAGGTAGCGAAGGGAGAGCGGGAGAGGGATGGCGGATCGAGGAGGGAGGGCGAAGACAGGGGGGAGAGAGTCCTGGGGGCGAGAGAGGAGCGAGAGGCGAGCGAGAGCGGGCGGGGAGAGCGTTCGGTGAGCCGCGGGCGGGGGGGGAGTGGGGCGGAGAGCGACCGCGCGGCGCGGGGCGACATGCGAAGGGAGAAAGGGGGCTGGGAGAAACGTGGGGACCAAGGGACGAAAGGAAGAGAGCACGAGGAAAGAAGGAAGACGAGAGGAAAGAGCAGGAAGGAGGAACGAGGGAGAAAAGGCAGCAGGGAGGCCAGAGCGTAGCCAGACTTTGACCGCAGACGGGGCGGGGCGAGCGCAGGAAGGACGCAAGGGCGAGCGCAGCGCGACGGACGCCCGCGCGCCCCGCGCTAGCCTGCCGGAGCACGAGGACTCTCTCTCTCTCTCTCTCTCTCTCTCTTGCTCTCTCTCTCTCTCTGTCTCTCTCTCTCTCTTCTCTCTCTATCTCTCTTTTCTCCTTCCTTCTTCCGCCCTCTCTCTCTCGCTCCTTCCTTCCTCTCTCTCTCTCTCTCGGCCCTTTCTTCCTCCTTCTCTCTCTCTCTCCTTCCTTCCTCCTTATCTTTCTCTCTTTCCTTCCTCCTTTCTTCTCTCTTCCTCCCTTCCTCCCTTTCTCTCTCTCTCTCCTTCCTTCCTCCCTCTCTCTCTCTCTCCTTCCCTCCTCTCTCTCTCTCTCTCTCCTTCCTTCCTCCCTCTCTCTGTCTCTCTCCTTCCTTCCTCCTTATCTCTCTCTCTTTCCTTCCTCCTTCTCTCTCTCTCTCCTTCCTTCCTTCCTCTCTCTCTCTTCCTTCCTTCCTCCCTCTCTCTCTCTCTCTCTTTCCTTCCTTGCCTCTCTTCACTCTCTCATACTCCCCCCTCTCTCTCTCTTCTCTCTCTCTCTCCTTCCTTCTCCTTCCTCTCTCTCTCTCCTTCCTTCCTCCCTCTCTCTCTCTCCCTCTCTCCTTCTCCCTCTCTCTCTCTCTCTCCTACCTCCCTCTCTCTCTCTCTCTCTCTCTCTCTCTCCTTCCTTCCTCCCTCCCTCTCTCTCTCCTTCCTTCCTCCTTCTCTCTCTCTCTCCTCCCTTCCACTACCACCGCAGCAGCTACTCCAACACCCCTGACATATGGCTCATATGACGTGGCGCCATCTATCTTCGCTTGACGTGCTGCCATCTGTCGGAGACTCCAGTGATCACTAGTATTATCGCAACGCACACCAGCTGTCCTAACGACCACCTACGTATTTTTGTTTTTTTAATTTGAAATCTGTGGCCATATGTAATTATATTTGAGCACTAGATGACTCGATTTAAATAGATTCCTATTTATTCACCCACCCCCAACCCTGTACGTCCTCCCTCCCCCCCAACCCCCTCCGAGCCGTGTCTTCGACCAGCTGTCGCCATCTGTCTTCGAATCCTGTCACTATCTTTCCATCGGGGTGATATAATGATGACCAAGGGAAAGGAAAACAATAAAAATAAAGTGGGGGTGGAAGGAAATTAGAGGGAAAAAGTGCGGGAAATTGGCGTTGATTTTTATATAATGTAAGGGAGAGAGAAGACAAAAACAGAAAGCATAAAGAAAGAGAAACAGAAAACAAAAACTAAATAACAACAGAAAAATTAGTAATGTAGGTTTATAAAATTGCCCGGACGTCTGTTCTAACATGTGTAATGGTTACACACACACACACACACACAAAACACACACACCACACACAACACCACCACACACACAACAAAAAACCCCCCCCCAAATATATATATATATATATATATAATATATATATATATATTCTATATATAACATACACCACACACATATATTATACAAAGGATCCTGAGAATAAAAAAAAACAGACTAAAACATACATACAAACAAACACACACACAAAATTCAAACCAGTCACCCACTCCAGAACCACCATAGATAAATCCCCCCCTTCCCCCTCCCCTCCCCCAGACTCCAACCTTGCCGCTGTCAACCCGGGCACTCCCCCCCTCTCCCTCCCCCCCCCCCTCCGTTAACCGTTTTGCAGCCAAAACACGAATCCTAAATGACACAGAGGGGGAGGGGGGTGTGGTGGGGGGCGGGGAGGGTCAACGGGTGGGTTCGAAAAGTCACGTAAAAAAATGGATCGAGTTTGCTTAACTAAGAGTAAATGACAGTTATGGATGTCTGTGATTTAGTGTTTTATTAGCTTTTATTCTTTATTTTTATTTTTTTGTTTTTTGGAATGTGTTTGTGGGTTTAGTTTTTTTTTTTATTTTTTAAAAGGGTTGTCGTAATTGTAATATTTATTGTCTGTGATTTTTTGCGTATAATATTTTGCTATTTTTTTCGTTTTTTTTGTCATTGTCATTTTTTTTTTCGTTGTATATATTTTTTATGTTATTTTGCGGCTTCCATTTCTTTTATTCTTTATCCCTTTCGTTTAATTTCAGTCCGTATTATTTTCCTGTTATTGCTTTTCATACTCTCTTTTATTTTTTCATAATTTTGGTCTTATTAATTTCTCTATGTATTTATATTCCACGCCTGTTTTCTTTTTTTCTTCTCTTTTTCGTTATTTTTCTATTGTTTTTTGTATTAAATTATCGTTATCCTTCTCCCGTTTTTAGTTCTTTTAATTATTGTTGCCCAGTCTTTATCCCTTTTTTTATTTATTTTTTTTTTTTCTTTTTTGTTTTTTTGTCTACGTTTTAGTCGTCCCGTTTTACGTTTTTGTATATCTTTTAAATATCTTTTACGATCATAAGATCATATTTTTGCTTTCATTTTTCTGTATTTGAAAATGTATTCACGCTTCTTCTTCCCTTTTTTTATTTTGAATTTTGCTGATAATTGGATCAGTTTTCTTTGAAAGGGGTAAAAAGGCAATAAGGCAAATGCAAATTATGAATGAAATCAATGGATAGGAACGTACTATTACTGGTGACTCGTGATGGTTTGAAGCCTGAGGCGGAATGAGAGGAGTGGGATCATCTATACGGGGTGTTGAATGATAATGTGATGGTGATATTGTGACTTGGCGCGATTTTGCGCGAAGCTGCCGAGAGGAGTGACGGGATAGAGATTGGAACGGGTTTGGAGAACAGGACCCGCGGTTGGAGATAGGTGGTTGGTGCTATTTTGGGAACATTAAGAGGAGATTAGCCGATTACGGCGCGCTGCGGCGCGGGGCAGGGTGCTTAAGAGCAGACGAAGGCAAGACGAAGCACGACGTGGGAGAGGAGGAAGCAATGAGAAAAAGAGGAAGACGCCGACGGTGAGGAGGTGGAAGGAATGAGAAAAAGAAGTGGAAGACTAAGCAGAAGTGGAGGAGGAGGACGATGAGCAAAGGAAGAAGAGAGAAAAAGACGAAGAAGAAGACTGAAGAAAGAAGAGGAAGAGGAAGAGGAAGAAAATAAAAGATCAAAGGAGATGAGAAGCCAAAGGAGAAGAAGAGAAGACGGGAGGAAGAAGACAGCGTAGGGAGGACGCCGACGACGAGCACAGCAGGAGAAACAGCAGCCAGAAGAATCACGCAGACGCAGGAAGAGGAAGAATAAGAGGACAGCGGAGAAGAAGACAACGAGAAAAAGAGCGAAAACGCGACAACGTAGAAATCACGAAGCAGACGCCAAGCACGGGGCCGCCTCCGCGCCCATCCGCCACCCGTCGACCAACCGACGCAGACGCCTCCGACCTCCACATACGCCCAAGACGACGCGCGACGCAGCCACTGCGGCTCCGCCCCGAACGGCCCCGACCTCCTCCTCCGGCCTCCCCCTCCTCCTGCCTCCGCGCCGCCCCCTCCTCCTCCTCGCCGCTGCAGCCGCCTCCCCCTACTTTCCTTCCCCCTCTTCCTCCTCCTCTCCTTTCCCTCTTCCACGCAACGGGTCCCGCTGAATCGCGGCCACAAACAATGTTTACTTATCGCGCCATGTCATCGGGGTGCCTAAGGAGGGTGGTGGGGTGGGGGAAGGGGGGAAAGGGGAGGTGAAGAGAAGGGGAAGGCAAAGGAGGACAGATGGAGAGGGGGGGGGGAGGTACTGGTGGGGAGGAAGGGCGGGGGACGGGGGAGAAAAGTAGGGAACGGGGCAAGGAAGAAGTGAAGTGGTAGGGTGAGGGGGCGGTGAAGCAACGGAGGACAGATGGAAGGGGGGGAGAGGTCCTGGGGAGGGAGGGGAGGGAGGGGGAGAAAAGATAGGAAGGAAGGAGGAAGAGGAGGGAAGAGGGGGAGGGGAAGAGACAAGGGCATGGCTGGCGACGTTCCTGCAACAAAGTCTCGTCCAATTTTTATTTTCCGAGTTCCTCTGTTTGTCCGTCATCCGCTCGCTGCGCCACGATAACAAATCATTCTCTCCCTTCCTGGGGAAACGGGACTCCAAACTTCTGCCTGCTTCTCTTTCTCTCCCCTCTCCTGGTTCCCCTCTCCCCCTCTCTTCTCTCTCTTCCCACTCTTCTGGGTCCCCTCCCCCTCTTTCTTCCCATTCTTCTGGCTCCCTCTCCCTTCTCTTCCCACTCTCCTGGCTCCCTCTCCCCACTTTTGCCTCTCTCCTGGCTCCCCTCCCCCCTCTCTTCTCACTCTCTCTCATGGCTCCCCTCTCCAACTCTCTCCCTTTCTTCCCTCTTTCTGGCTCACTCTCCCCCTCTGCTTCTCTCCTCCCTCTCTCCTGGCTCCCTCTCCCCACTCTCCTGGCTCCCCTCTCCCACTTTCTTCCCTATCTCCCCATTCTCCCCCCTCTCTTCCCACTCTCATCTCCCTCTCCCCCTCTCTTACTTTCTCTTCTGGCTCCCTCTCCCCTTCTCTTCTCACTCTCCCCCTCTGTTTTCCCTCTCCCCTCACTTCCCATTATCCTTTTTCCTCTTCTCTTCCCTCTCTCCTGGCTCTCGTTTCCCCTTCTCTTCCCTTTCCTCTTTTTCCCTTCTCTCTCCTAATCCTTTTCCTTCCCTCTCTCCCTTCTCTCGTCGTCTATTTGTTCCCGTACCATTTCCCTCTCTCATCTCTCCCTTTCCTCGCTTTTTCCTTTTCTTTGTCCCTCTGTCCTACATTATATCTCGCTCTCCTTCCATTCTTTCTTCTTTTGCTTTCCCCCCTCTCCCCTCTCCCTCTCTCCCTACTCCCCTCTCCCCTCTCCCCTGAGGCCTGGGGCGATGACGACTTCAGGAGATGATAAAGAAACACAAGGGGACCAAGTGTCGACATCTGAATACGTACATGTGTGCGCGTGTGTGCGTAAAACACACACACACACACACACACACACCACACAACACCACCCCATAAAACACAACACACACCACAAACACACCAACACACACAACACACACTTACTAAGATAAGGGTGTGGAAGTTGACATCTATAACTTTTATAAATGGTGACATCACGGTTCTGATGATAGTGCTCGTAATGGCAGTCGATATGGTGACTGTGATGACATCGGTGAGAATTTAATTTAATTGTGATAAAAGTTATAGGATCAGAGTGACTCTTGGGAACATATTAGTATTTTGTTTAATGGGCAGGAGATAGGGGAATACATGTGTTTTTATGTCCAGTATGTTTGTATGTATACGAAATATTTTTAGTATGTACATTTTTTTTAAAAATCAGTATGTGTGTATACTAAATATTTTCAACACATGTTTATATATATTAAATACGTTCAATAGTGGTTGTATAGTATATATGTTCAGCATGTACGTATAACAGATTTGTTCAGTATTTATAGAATATATTCAGTAAGTATGAACAATCAACAATTTATGACAAATGTTGACAAAAAGTTATGAACGAACAAATTCCCAATACAGATTTAGTAGATTTTTAGGTATCACAGATTTACGTAAATTCTGAAGGTGATTGAATTACCGAAACCTTAATTAGAGATTCTTCCTCTCATTGTTCATGTCTGTATGTATAGGTATACACGCATGTGCGTATTCTTATATGTGAACATTTTATGTGCATATTTAAACGTACCCACAGGAGAGGGGGAGACGAGGAACAAAGAAGAGGAGGAGGGAGGGGAGAAGTGCAAGAAGAGGAGGTGGGGGGATGGGGGAGGAAGGGGGGAGGGGGAGGAGGGGAGGAGGAGGAAGGGAAGGAAGAGGAGGAGGAGGACAAAAATGAGGATGAGGAGGAGGATAGGGATGAAGAGGATGAAGAAGAGGAGGAAAAGAGTGATGGGGAGGAGGAGGAGAAGGAGGGGGAGGGTTAGGAAGAAGACGAGGCAGCAGACAGAGTGTAAAACAAAGATGGGGAAGAGGCAGGTAGAGAGGAGGAGGAGGTGGAGATGGAGGAAGAGGAAGGAGGAGATGGAGGAGGAGGAGGAGAAGGAGAAGGAGTAAGAAGAAGAAAGGGGGGAGGAAAAAAAAGATAAAGGGGGGAAGGACGTAAAGGAAGAAGAGGAGAAGGAGGAGAAAGAGGAAGCGGAAAATGAAGAAGAAGAGGAGGTAGAGGAAGAAGTAGAGAAGTAAGGAGGGACAACAGAGAAGAAGACAGGTACAGAGGAGGAAAAGTTAGCAAAGAAGGACACGAAGAAAGAAGAGGAGGAGGCCGATAAAAAGGAGGGAGGGAGGGAGGGAGGTCGTATGAGGAGGCGGCAGATAGAGAGAGGAGGGGGGGGGGGCGGCCAAAGTCCGCTGGCGCCCCCGATGACCTATAGAAATGACTTTGGCCCTTGTGTCGATAATTACTGCCTGAGGGGAACGAGGCGGAGATAGGGAGGGAGGAAAGGAAGGAGAGAGGAGGAAGGAGAGAGAGATGGAGAGAGAGATAGAGAGAGAGAGAGAGAGGGAGAAACGGGGGAGAGAGAGAGAGAGAGCGAAGAGAGAGAGAGGAGAGGAGAGAGGAGAGGAAGAAAGAGGACGCGAGAGAGGGAGGAGGATAGAGAAGAAAGAGATGTTTGGGAAGGGAGAGAGAGAAAGAAGGGAGAGAGAAGAGAGAGAGGACGAGAGAGAGAGAGAGAGGAGGAGAGAGAGAAGAGGAAGAAGAGAGAGAGAGAGGATGAAGATGAGGAGGAGAGACGGAGAGAGGAGAGAGAGAGAGAGAGGAGGAGAGAGAGAGAGGAGAGGAGAGAGAGAAGAGACGAGGGAGAGACTGGAGAGAGAGGGAGAGAGAACGAGAGAGGAGATAGAGAGAAGAGGGAGAAAGAGAGGATGAGTGTGACGAGAGGAGGGAGTCTCGGCTGATGAGAGAGTTCGGAGACGGAGAGTAGAGAGAACGATGAGAGAGAAGTCTGTCGAGAAGAGAGAGAGAGAGAAAGAGAGAAGAGGAAAGAAGAGGTAAGAAGGGAGAAGAGAGAGGAGAGAGAGTGAACGAGAGATGGAGGAGATGAGAGAAGAGATGAAGCAAGTACCCGGAGAGAGGCGGATCCATGGGAGAGATAGGAGAAGTGAGAGAGAGAGTGACGAGACGGGAGGAGCAGAGAGATAAGAGAGATTGTCGGAGAGAGAAGGAGTCGAGAGAGAGCCTAGAGGATGGAGAGAGAGAGGGTGGACGAGAAAATGGAGGACGACAAGAAGGGACGGAGACGCCTAGGGAGAGTCCCGAGCTGCCCTGATCGAGGAGCGACCAGAGACTCTGATCGTCCGTGGTTTTTAGAGAAGAGTGAGAGAGGGGGGGGAGGAGGAAGATGAGAGGAGATGAGAGAAGGATGAGGAGAGGGAGAGAGATAGATGAGAGATCGAGAAGAGAGAGAAGAGAGGAGGGAGATGTGAGAGCGAGAGATGAGGGAGCGACCAGAGCGCGGTAGAGGAGCCGGGAGGAAGACGAGACCGACCCCCCGTGACCTCGCGCCACGCCCCAGGACCCCGGGACCCGGAGCCTCCTGGAAGGACCGACCGCGAGAGAGTGAGAAGGAGAGGAGAGAGAGAGAGAGGGGAGGAGAGAGTGACGTGAGAGAAGAAAGAGATAGAGAGACCCCCAGAGCGCCACCCCCCCCCCCCCCCCCCACCCCCCCCCCCCCCCCCCGCCCGCCACCGACCCATGGCGACCCCCCGCCGCCCGGAGAGAGAGAGAGGAGGCGGGTAAGAGCCGAGAGGAGATGGACGACGGCGAGATGGAGGAGCGTGACGAGGAGCTGAGAGGGGGGAGAGAGACGGAGAGTAGAGAATGAGAGACAGAGAGACGAGATCTGAGATGGAGAGGCGACCCGTGCCCCGAATAGAGATGAGAGGAGAGAGGGAGAGGAGACGACTGAGAGAGATGGAGGGAGAGGAGAGAGAGAGGAGGGAAGAGATGAGGGGGAGAGGGAGGAAGACGAGGAGAGGGAGAGGCTTAAGGAGGAAGAGGAGGGAGAGAGATGAGGAGAGAGAGAGAGGACGAGAGAGAGAGAGCGAGAAGTGTGACTGAGAGAGAGAGATTGAGAGAGAGAGAGGAGAAGAGATGAGGGGGGGGAGGTACAGACGAGAAGGAGAGATGGACGCTGACGAGAGAGTGAGAGAGATGAAGAGAGAGGAGCGAGATGGAGATGGAGGCGGACGAGAGAGGGGGAGTGAAGAAGAGGAGAGATGAGAGATGAGAGAGACGATGAGAAAGAAAGTGAGAGAGAAGAGAAAGAGAGAGATGAGGAGAGAGGCGGAGAGAAGAGAGAGAGATAGAGTGAGATGACGAGGGACCGCGACCGGGTAGAGGCCAGAGAGACCACGAGAGGGGAGAGGAAAGAGAGAGAGCACTACGAGAGAAGTGGATGAGAGATCGAGGAGGCTGGAGAGACGGAGAGACGCGCGCACGAGATGAGCGAGAGCCGAGACGGAGCGATCGCCCGATCCGACGCGGAGACGCAAGAGACCGACGACCCGACCCGAGGAGGAGGAGAGACCCCCCGCGCACCCCCCGAGAAGAGAGAGAGGAGAGAGAGAGAGAGGGGAGAGAGAGAGAGTAGAGACCGGGAGAGAGAGAGAGAGAGAGAGAGAGGAGAATGAGAGAAAGAAGAAGCAGAAGAGAAAAGAAGAGGAGAGAGAGGAGGAGGACCGATGCTTGCGATGAGACGAGAGGAAAGAGGAGAGAGACCTCCCGACCCCCCCGTGCGCCCCCGCCCCCCCCCCCCCCCCCCCCCGAGGGCCCCCCCCACCCCGCCCCCCCCGCTACCCCGAGACGACGCAGCCGAGCGCTCCCGACCCGACCACCCGCACCGCCGCCCTCCCCGTCCCAGCCCCCCCCCGGAGATGAGAGGAGGGAGCCCCCCCCGCTCCCCCGCCCCCCCCCCCCGCAAGACGAGACCCCCCGACCCCGAGGAGCGAGAGAGAGAGAGGAGAGCCTGACCGCGACCGGAGAAGAGAGAGAGACGGGAGGACGCGAGAGAGCTGAAGAGATTAGAGAGGCAGCTGCGAGCGAGCCCTAGGGCCGACGCCACCCGACGAGAGAAGGCGAGCGATTCTCCGAGATAGAGAGAGCGGCCGAACCGCTGAGCTGCGCGAGCGCCACGAGGAGTGGAGATGAGAGAGATGATGAGAGACGACGACGAGTCAGTGAGTGAACGCACTGAGAGCGAGCACCGTGACTGGATTGAGATGAGAGCACTGCACCGCAGCATAGGACCGAGGACCGCGGGAGGAGCACCACCCCGCCGAGTAGACGGAGAGAGACGCGAGGCCGAGCGCTCCGACGCACCCGAGCAGAGCGTCCCGCCCTCCCACCCCCCCCCCCCGCTCCCAAGACCCCCGCCCCCCCCCCGCCCCCCCCCCGCCCCCCCCCCCCCCCCCCCCCCCCCCCCCGCCCAGCCTCGCACGCCCCCCCCCCGCCCACCCCCCCCCCCCGCTCTCCGCCAGCTAGAGTGAGACCCGCCCCCCCCCGCCTCCACCCCGCCACCCCCCCCGCCCCCCCGGACCGCCCCACCGCCCTCCCACGAGGAGTCCCCCCCCCCCCCGCCACCGAGCACCCCGACAGTACCGATCGCGCCCGCACCCCCACCCCCCCCCCCGCACCCCGCCCCCCCCCCCGCTTACCGTCCGAGCCCCGACCCCGACGAGCCAACCCTCCCCCCCGTCCCCCCCCGCCCGAGAGAGGCCCGACACCCCCCCACCCGCCCAGACGCATACCGGGCCACACCGCCACTCCCCCCCCGCCCCCCGAGAACCCCGAAGCAGAGATGAGAGATCCCCCACGCACCCGTCGCCGCAGAGGAGGGAGAGAGGAGAGGAGATGAGGAAGAGAGAGGAGAGTGAGAGAGAGAGAGAGAGAGGAGAGAGACGGCGAGAGAGGAGAGAGAGAAGAGAGAGCGAGACGGGAACTGAGAGCGAATTCGAGATCGAGCAGGAGACGACGACTAGAGACGAAGAGAGAGAGAGACGAAGAGAGAGACGAGAGGAGACGCGAAGCACTGAGAGAGTGCGGAGAGAAGCGATTAGAGGAATATAGCGAGAGAGAGGTAGCAGAGAGAAGAGAAGAGAGACGAGACGACCCAGAGAACGACGCTCGCAGAAGTGATGATAGAGATGACGGACTCGGACCCCCCCCTCCCTCGCCGTCGCCTAGGCCGAAGACGGCAGAGAGACCCAGAGAGAGAGAACCGAGAGAGAGGGTGAGAGAAGGAGAGACAGAGAGAGAGACCAGACCCCCCCCCCCCCCCCGAGAAGAGAGTAGGACCCACGGCACCGACAGACCCGGCGGAGAGAGGAAGCCCAAATAGGAAAATTAGTACGCCAACGACCCCGGAGAGAGAGACGACGAGCACCCGACGCACCCCCGATCCCCCCCCCCGAGGAGAGAGACGGAGAGAGACGCCCCCAGCCACGCCCCCCCCCTACCCCGCCACCCCCCCCCCCCCCCCCGACCCCCCCCCCCCCCCCCCCCCGAGAGAGAGCTGACTCGCCACCGCCCCCCCCCCCGCCACCGCACCCCCCCCCCTCCCCCCCGCTCCCCCCCTCCGCACCGTCCGCCACGCCCGCACCCGCCACCCCCCCCCCGAGGGAGAGTCGACCCGATCCGCCTCTGAGTCGCGCTCGCTCCGCCGAGAGAGAGGAGAGGGGGAAAGAGCTCCCACTCGACGCCCGGAGCGCTGAGGAGAGAGAGCGAGAGAGAGAGAGAGAGAGATTGGGGGAGAGGGAGAGGAGAGAGAGGAGAGAGAAGAGAAGGATGAGAGAGGAGGACGAGAGGAGATTGAGGAGAGAGATGAGAGGGAGAGCGAGGAGAGAGAGACGAGAAGAGAAAGAGAGAGACGAGAGGGAAGTAGAGACGAGGATAGAGAGAGAGCGAGAGTGGGAGAGAGAGGAGAGAGAGTGAGGAGGAGAGAGACGAGAGGGAGAGGAGAGAGAGAGAGAAAGAGAGGGGAGAGAGAGGTAGTTGCGAGAGGAGAGACAGAGAGGGAGAGAGAGAGGGAGAGAGAGAGAGAGAGAGGAGGAGAGAGGAGAGAGAGAGAATGAGAGAGGAGAGGGGATGAGAGAGAGAGGGAGAGAGGAGAGAGAGATGAGAGGGAGGAGGAGAGGGAGAGGAGAGAGGGGAAAGAAAGAGGAGAGAGAGAGAGAGAGGTGAGAGAGAGAGAGAGAGAGGAGAGAGAGAGAGGAGGAGAGGGAGAGAGAGAGGAGAGAGAGAGGGAAGATTGGGAGAGAGAGGGATTATTGGAGGATGAGAGAGAGAGAGAGAGAGGAGAGATGAGGGAGAGGGAGAGGGACGAGAGAGGGAGAAGAAAGAGAGAGGGAGAGAGATGAGAGGAGAGGAGAAGAGAGAGAAGGAGAAGAGATAGAGATGATGAGAGACGAGAGAGATAGATGAGAGAGCGAGCGAGCGAGCGAAGCGAGAGAGAGAGACCGAGAGATGCAGATGGAGAGAAAGGAGGGAGAGAGAGGAGAGGAGCAGAGCGAGATCTGGAGAGAGATAGACGTGAGAGATGAGCAGAGAGAAAGAAGCGATTAGAGAAGAGTGAGATTGAGAAGACAAGAGAAGGAGAGAGAGAGAAGGGGGGAGGAGACGAGAGATGTCGCGGTGCGATGAGGGAGAGAGAGATGAGAAGAGGATAGAGAGGATCAGGGAGGAAGAGAGAGAGAGAGAAGAGGATGTAGAGAGAGGAGAGTGTGAGAGAGATGGATGTGAGAGAGAGAGAAGGAGAGAGGAGAGAGGGAGAAGGAGACGAGAGAGATGAGAGGAGAGAGAGAGCGATTAGCGTTTTGATACTAGAGCGGCGGATAGAGACGAGAGGGAGAGCGATGTCGTAGAGATGAGAGAGGAGAGGGAGAGCGATAGAGTAGAGAGACATGAAGAGTCGCTTAGAGGAGGCAGATAGGAGAGAGAGAGGAGAGAGAGGAGAGAGAGGGAGAGAGCGATTGAGAGAGAGAGAGAGAGGAGAGGTTTGACGTGATTGAGAATCGGGAGAGGAGAGAGGAGAGAGAGAGTGAGAGAGAGATGGAGAGAGATGATAGAGAGGAGAGGGAGGAGAGATGAGAGAGGAGAGAGAGAGGAGAGAGAGATGAGAGGGAGAGCTGTGAGAGAGAGAGAGAGAGGAGAGAGAGGAGGAGGAGTAGAGTGAGAGAAGAGAGATGAGATGAGAGAGAGAGAGAGATGAGAGAGAGATAGAGAGAGAGAGAGAGACGAGAGGATGAGAGGATGGAGATGAGGAGAGAGAGAGATCGAGAGCGATGACGAGAGGATGAGGTGCGATAGAGAGAGAGGAGAGAGAGAGAGAGAGAGCGAGAGAGGAGAGGAGAGGAGAGGAGAGGTGGAGAGAGAGTGGGAGGAGAGTGAGAAGATGAGAGAGAGAGGAAGAGGAGCGAGATTAGAGAGAGATGAGAAGAGATGATGAGAGATGAGAGATGATGAGTAGGAGAAGAGAGAGATGATTGAGAGAGGATGAGAGAGTTGAGAGAGAGAGAGAGAAGAGAGAGAGAGAGTAGAGAGAGGTTGAGGCGAGAGACGAGAGAGAGAGTGGAGAGTGAGACGAGAGAGAGAGAGAGAAGAGGAGAGAGAGAGAGAGAGATGAGAGAGACGAGAGAGAGAGAGAGCAGAGTGAGAGAAGATGAGAGAGAGAGAGGAGAGAGAGAGAGAGTGAGAGATTGAGAGAGAGAGGAATGAGAGGAGGAGAGAGAGAGAGAGATAGAGAGAGATGAGAGAGAGAGAGAGACGAGTGAGAGAGAGATGATGAGAGCATGAGAGAGATGAGAGAGATTGAGAGAGAATGAGAAGGAGACGGAGAGAGAGAGATTGAAGAGAGAGAGAAGAGAGAGAGAGAGAGAGAGAGAGAGAGAGAGAGAGAGAGAGAGAGAAGAGAGAGAGAGAGAGAGAGAGAATGAAGCGAATGGCGAGCAAGGAAAAGGAAAAAAAATGTTAAAATATATAAAGTTAATAATAGAATAAACAAATAAATGCAAAATAATAATAAGGAGAAATAGAAAAAAGGAAAAAGAAAACACAGAGGAAGAAGAAAAAGACGCATATGAAGAGAAAATGACAATAACTAAAAAGGAAGAGGTAAGATAACAGGTTGAAAGGCGTCGCCACTGAAAGGCAACACCGTCCGCCGTCTCCCTTTTCCCGCCCCTTTTTTTTTTGTCTCCGCTCTTGTCTCTGTTTTTTTCTGTCCTTTTTTTTTTTCTTTCTTTTTCGTTTCTTTTCTTTTCTTTTCTTTTCTTTCTTTTCTTTCTTTTCCGCGCTCGATTTTACCGGGATGAGGAAGATGGAAAAGCTGGAAGGGAAAAGAGAATGAGAATGAGAGTAAGACAGAGGGAGATTGGGGAAGGAGGAAGAGACTGAGAGAAAGGGAGGAATATATAGATATATATATACATATATATATATATATATACACACACAAAAACATACATATATATATATGTGTATGTGTGCATGTGTGTGTATGTGTGTGTATGTGTGTGTGTGTGTGTGTGTGTATGTGTGTGTGTGTGTGTGTGTGTGTGTGTGTGTTTGAATGAGAGAGAGAGAGAAAGAAAAAAAAAAAAAAAAAAAGAGAAAAAAAAAACCCAAAAAGGAAACATGCAAAGACTAATCTCTCGCGTCTCCCTTTGTCACTCACTTCCAAATCCCCATTTGTTGCCTTTCAACTTATTACGAATGCTTGTGCAACAGAAAATAAGCCGAGAATAGAAAAGCTATTCTCTCTCAGCCTACTTGTCTGTTTACAGTTCTCATTTTCAACAAATATAAAACTTCATTACTTAGCCACGCGAGACAGGACAAAGCCTATAAATTTTTCCCGTGGCGATGGGGGGGGGGGGGGGGGGAGGAGGAGAGAGAGAGAAAGGAGTTAAGTGAGAGAGAGAGAGAGAGAGAGAGAAGAGAGGAGAGAGAGAGAGAGAGAGAGAGAGAGAGAGAGAGAGAGAGAGAGAGAGAGAGAGAGAGAGAGAAATATATATATAGAGAGAGAGAAAGATAAAGAGAGAGAGAGATAAAGAGAGAGAGAGATAAAGAGAGAAAGATAGATAGAGAGAGAAAGATAAGTAGATAGATAGATAGATAGATAGATGAATAGATAGATAGATAGATGGATGGATATATATATATATATATATATATATGTATATATATATATATATATATATATAGAGAGAGAGAGAGAGAGAGAGAGAGAGGGAGAGAGAGGAAAAGGAGAGAAAAGATTACGATAGATAGAGATAGATAGATAG
>NC_061843.1:12216960-12219460 GCF_019202785.1 Penaeus chinensis | reverse complement strand
AAACTACAATTAAGGCCCGAACTTCCGCGGTAACAAACGGCTCAACTTTGGCCTCAGAGTGGGGGTGGGGGGGGGAGGACGGAGGGGGGAGGCGGTGGGGGGAGGGAGGGGGAGGTGGTGGGAGGGGGAAGGAGGGAGGGGGGAGGTGGTGGGTGGGGGAAGGAGGGAGGGGGAGGCGGTGGGTGGGGGAAGGAGGGGGGAGGTGGTGGGTGGGGGAAGGAGGGAGGTGGTGGGTGGGGGAAGGAGGGAGGGGGGAGGTGGTGGGTGGGGGAAGGAGGGAGGGGGAGGCGGTGGGAGGGGGAAGGATGGAGAGGGGAGGTGGTGGGTGGGGGTAAAGAAGGAGGGGGGGTTGGTGGGTGGGGGAAGGAGGGGGGAGGTGGTGGGTGGGGGAAGGAGGGAGGTGGTGGGTGGGGGAAGGAGGGAGGGGGGAGGTGGTGGGTGGGGGAAGGAGGGAGGGGGAGGCGGTGGGAGGGGGAAGGATGGAGAGGGGAGGTGGTGGGTGGGGGTAAAGAAGGAGGGGGGGTTGGTGGGTGGGGGAAGGAGGGGGGAGGTGGTGGGTGGGGGAAGGAGGGAGGTGGTGGGTGGGGGAAGGAGGGAGGGGGGAGGTGGTGGGTGGGGGAAGGAGGGAGGGGGAGGCGGTGGGAGGGGGAAGGATGGAGAGGGGAGGTGGTGGGTGGGGGTAAAGAAGGAGGGGGGGTTGGTGGGTGGGGGAAGGAGGGGGGAGGTGGTGGGTGGGGGAAGGAGGGAGGTGGTGGGTGGGGGAAGGAGGGAGGGGGGAGGTGGTGGGTGGGGGAAGGAGGGAGGGGGAGGCGGTGGGAGGGGGAAGGATGGAGAGGGGAGGTGGTGGGTGGGGGTAAAGAAGGAGGGGGGGTTGGTGGGTGGGGGAAGGAGGGGGGAGGTGGTGGGTGGGGGAAGGAGGGAGGTGGTGGGTGGGGGAAGGAGAAAGGGGGGAGGTGGTGGGTGGGGGAAGGAGGGAGGGGGAGGCGGTGGGAGGGGAAGGATGGAGAGGGGAGGTGGTGGGTGGGGGTAAAGAAGGAGGGGGGGTTGGTGGGTGGGGGAAGGAGGGGGGAGGTGGTGGGTGGGGGAAGGAGGGAGGTGGTGGGTGGGGGAAGGAGAAAGGGGGGAGGTGGTGGGTGGGGGAAGGAGGGAGGGGGAGGCGGTGGGTGGGGGAAGGAGGGGGGAGGAGGTGGGTGGGGGAAGGAGGGGGGGAGGTAGTGGGTAAAGAAGGAGGGGGGAGGAGGTGGGTGGGGGAAGGAGGGAGGGGGAGGTGGTGGGTGGGGGAAGGGGGGGAGGTGGTGGGTGGGGGTAAAGAAGGAGGGGGAGGTTGTGGGTGGGGGAAGGAGAGAGGGGGAGGTGGTGGGTGGGGGTTAAAGAAGGAGGGAGGGGAGGCGCGGTGGGGGGGAGGGGGTGGTGGGTGGGGGTAAAGAAGGAGGGGGGCTGGTGGGTGGGGAAAGGAGGGAGGGGGAGGTGGTGGGTGGGGGAAGGAGGGAGGGGGAGGTGGTGGGTGGGGTAAAGAAGAAGGGGGCAGGTGGTCGGTGGGGGAAGGAGAGAGGGGGAGGTGGTGAGTGGGGGAAGGAGGGGGAAGTGGTGGGTGGGGGGGTAAAGGAAAGGGGGGAGGAGGGGGGTGAAGTAGGAGGGAGTAGAGGGTAGGGTAGCGGGGTAGGAGAGCGGGGGAGTTAGGGTATGAGGATTGGGTATGGGGACGAGAAGGGGGGTAGGGGATACAGGTAGTGGTGGGGGTGGAGGAATTTCTTGCAGTGTCGTATCCTCTAGACCTGATAATTACCTTGTGCCTTCTTCTGCTTGGTCTTACGCGCGAGTTAAATGAGGGCACTACTTTGTCTGCCTCTGTCTGTCTGTCTGGATCTCTCTCTCTCTCTCTCTTTCTCTCTCTCTCTCTCTCTTTCTCTCTCTCTTTTCTTCTCTCTCCCCCCCCCTCTCTCTCTCTCTCACTCTATCTGTCTGTCTGTCTTTCTCTCTCTCTCTCTTCTTCTCTCTCTCTCTCTCTGTCTCTGTCTGTCTGTCTTCTTCTCTCCCTTTCTCCCTCCCTCTTTCTCTCTCTCAGTTATCTATGTACATGCACCTATCCCTGAAGGCAATTAAGTAACATAAAACAACAGTTCTAGATACATAAATACGCTTTATCTATACATAACCCAAACCTCAGAAACTCAGCCCTTAATAAAGTGGCTTTACAATGACAGGAAACATATCACAACTATCCTAATATATTCACGGATAATTGGCATCATATAAGTGCAACATTTCGTACGATTTCTCTTCACTTTTCAGTTAATTAAGTAATGTTTTTATTACACTGTTGAATGCATATCGACGGCAACTCTTCTGTCTGCTAATTATATTCATAGGATACCTGCTGGGCAAGGAGATAATCACCATATTGAAAAAAAATTGGGACATCCTGTTTTTTTTTTTTAGAATATTACTGTTTTGTAGATAGATAAATAAACTAAATAAACTGATAGATAGATGAATGAAT
>NC_061843.1:12209460-12211960 GCF_019202785.1 Penaeus chinensis | reverse complement strand
AAAGAATGAAAGGCAAAAGGAAGAAGGAAGAGGGGAAAGGGAAGGAGGAGGAGGAGGAGGAAAAGAGAGGGAGAGTGAGGAGGAAGAGGGGAAGAGGGAGGGAGAAGGAGGAGGAAAAGAGAGGGAGAAGGAGGAAAAGAGAGGGAGAAGGAGGAAAAGAGAGGGAGAAGGAGGGAAAGAGAGAGAGAAGGAGGAGGAAAAGAGAGGGAGAAGGAGGAAAAGAGAGAGAGGAGGAGGAAAAGAGAGGGAGAAGGAGGAGGAAAAGAGAGAGAGAAGAAGGAGGAAGAGGTTAAATGAGACTAGGAAGAGGAAGATGAACGAAGGATGGGGATGGAGAAGAAGGAAAATTAGGGAAGGAGGGAAGGGGTAGAAAGGAAACAGAGGAATGAGGAGGAAGAAGGATGGACGAAAATAAAAGGAAAGAAAGATGGACAAAGCAGAAAGCAGAAGGAGGAATAAGGAGGAGGGAGAAGGAGGAATTAGGAGGAAGGAGAAGAATAGAGGAAGGAGGAAGATAGAACAATAGTTTAAGAAAAAGAGACATGGAGAGAGAAAACGAAGAAAGGAAAAAAATAAAGAAGAGAAAATAGGAGAAATGAGAACAAAGGGAAAGTTTGAAGAATGGAGATGGAGAAAGTCGAAGGAGAAAGACTGGAGAAGCAGGATGGAGGATGATAGACCAAAGAAAAAAGAAAAGAAAGAAAGAATACACAAGGAGAAAGAAAACGGGCGGAGAAAGATGGAAGAAGAAACGGGAACAAAGGGAAGAAATAAGGAGAGAGAAGAAGAAGTTGAAGAGAATAAGAGAGAGGGAAAAAACTATGATGATTTTGACATAACGAAAATTATTTCAGTATTACTAAAGCGATAGAAAGAATGATTATTTTTTGCGATATGATAAACTGATATGATATAATAATAATATGATGATGATACTGTACCTGATAATGATGATGATAATGATAGTAAAGAGAGAGAGAGAGAAAGAGAGAGAAAGAGAGAGAGAGAGAGAGAGAGAGAGAGAGAGAGAGAGAGAGAGAGAGAGAGAGAGAGAGAGAGAGAGAGAGACAGAGAGAGAGAGAGAGAGAGAGAGAGAGAGAGAGAGAGAGAGAGAGAGAGGAGAGAGAGAGTGAGAGAGAGGAGAGAGAGAGAGGAGAGAGAGAGAGGAGAGAGAGAGAGGAGAGAGAGAGAGGAGAGATAGAGAGGGGGGGGGGGGAGAGAGAGAGAGACAGATTGACAGACGGAAACAGAAATGAAGAATCATAAAGAAAATCCCTTAACTCTTTAAAACATCCATGAGCCAAAAGACGAAAAAAAAAAAAAAAAAAAATAAACAAAAAAAAAATAATTCCCCCTACCACCTTCCTCTCCCTCCCCCCTAGCCCCTACCCCCTCCCCACCCCTTTCAAAAAAAAAAAAAAAAAAAAAAAAACTTTCCCCAGTTATTTATGGATAGTTTACAGGACAAGATAGTTTCGCCAACTCGACAACAAAAGTTCTCTCCTTCTCCTGACGATGTATAATGCACCTCCAGCCCTCCCTGCTAATCTCATTATAATCTCACGGGAGAAAAAGGAGCAGGAGTCAAGCGAAGATGAATGCGCGGGAAAACTTTGGTTATTTCAGCCCCGAAGCGGAACGGCGGAGCAAGGACTCGCTCGGTCGCTCGCTCGTTCCCGCTCGGGCCGCTCGTCGCCTGGCGCTCGTGGGTTTCGGGGGTGGGGGGGGGTGTAGGGGGGGTGAAGGGGGGTGGGGAGTGAAGGGGGGTGGAGTGGGGGTGAAGGGGGGTTGTGGGGTAGGGGTGAAGGGGGGTGGGGGTGAAGGGGGGTGGGGGTGAAGGGGGGTGGAGGGGTGAAAGGGGGGAGGAATGGGGGGTGAGGGAGGGGTTAAAGGGGGTGAAAAAGGGGGATGAAGGGGGTGATGGAGGAGGTGAAAGGGGGTTTGGGGGACAGGGGGGGTGAAAGGGGTTGATAGGGGGTGGGGGTGAAGGAGGGGTTAAAATCTCTTTTCTCCATAAAAAATGGGGGTGGGTTTTTTGTAGTATTTTGTAGATTTTAAAAATTATTATTATTGTTATTATCATCATCATTGTTATTGTTTTTGTTATTACTATTATCATCATTATTATCATTATCATTATTGTTATCATTATTACTATTATTATTATCATCATCATCATTATTATTATTATCATTACTGCTTCATTACCATTATAATGAAAATCACTTAAGTTGTCATCATTATAACTGTCGTTAGTATAACTATTGTTATGATTATTATTATTAATTATTTCAATTTTTGGTTGTCTGCCTGCCTTTCATTATTTTTTTCCCTCAGTTTCACTCTTTCCTCTCCTGAAGAACTTAATATGATTAGGAACACGATAGAGTAAAAAGATTATGAAAGCCATCTAGAGAGTGCAGGCACAAAACATAAGCAGTCGCATTACACAAACAAGAAGTTTATCGTAAATTCTGATCCAGCGCTCTCCATGCCATCG
>NC_061843.1:12201960-12204460 GCF_019202785.1 Penaeus chinensis | reverse complement strand
TCTGTATTATTACTTTATTTTGATCTCTTTTTTCATGATGTTGATGATGATAATGGTGATAAGAACGGTTATGACAATTAGACTTTGGATAGTAGTGGTAATAGCAATAGCAATAATATTACTAATGGTGATAATATTAGTAATGATGATGATGCTGATGATAGCAATAGACAATGGTAATGATAATAATAACTCGATCCGAGAAAATAACTAATAACAACAACAGACAGTTACTTCTCCCTCCTCTCTCCCTCTCTCATCCTCCTTGTTCTATCTCTCGTCTCCTCTCTCCCATTCCCTCCACCTCTATCAATTTCTTTCCAGATCTGCCACTCCCTCTTCCCCAAAACTTCCCTAAATTCACTCCTCGATTCTCACCTTAAAATCTTCCTCTGCTCCTTCCCACTCCTTTCCTCTTCCTCTTTGATTTCCCCCCAACTTATTCGCTCCTTTCTCCTCTTTCCCCCTTTCTCTGAGCCCGTTCTTTCACTCCAATTCGTCTTTCTTTCCTCTCCTCTTTCTCTTTCTCGGTCTGACACTCTCTCTCACTCCCAAAATTTCTTTAAATTCACTCCCCCCTCTCACTTTAAGCTTTACGTCCTCCCCCTCCCACTGCCCGCCCTTCCTCCCTAACTTTTCCCTCGACGCTCCCTTACCCCCCCTCCCTCTCTCCCTCATTAACCTTTTCTCTCTGAACCTCTTCTCCCTTTTCCTTGTCCATCCTTCTCCTCTTTAATTCTCTTCCGTTTCCCCTTTTCTGTGTCTCCTTTCTCTTTAAGTCCCCTTCGTTTCCTCTTTTCTATGTCTCGTTTCTCTTTAAGCTTTCTCCCCTCTCCTCTTAAAGCTCGCTTCTCCTCCCTTTCTCCCTTATCAGCTCTTTCTTCTCTCACTTCCTTTCCTTTCCCCCTCCTCTTATTTTTCTATATCCCCCTCCTGTAAATGTGCATAAACTGACGGTCTAACTACTTCAATGTCGTGTACTTGCCACAGAGAAGAAGAATGATAAAAATGGCAACAACTGTTATGATAACAATGATAATAATAATGATATGAATAGTGACAATGATGTCGATAGCTATAGTACAATAAAATATAAGAATAATGATGATGCAATAATATTTTTTAAATAGATTCGTAGTGCGATGCCTTTGTGTGTGAATGTGTGATTATTTAGCATTTAAGTTAATAATAATAATGATGATAATAATAATAATAATAGTAATAATAATAATAACAACGATAATGACAATAATGACAACAACAACAACAATAATAATAATAATAATAATAATAATAATAATAATCATAATCATAATAATGATGACGAGACTACTACTATAACTAATGATGATGATAATACGATATGATAACAACAACAACAACAACAGCAATAATTGTAATAAAGATAAAAACAATAATGGTAATAATAATAACAACAATGATAATAATAGTTATAATGATAATGATAATAAATGACAATAATAATAACATTAATAATAAGGATGATAACAATATTAGTAATGCTAATGTTGATAAAGATAATATTAATGAAAAAATATGAAAATGATAATAATAATCATAACAACTATGATATTTAATGATAATGATAAGGATGAGGAGGAAGTGATGACAATAATAATAATGATAATATTAATAGTAATAATGATAATAATAATAACAACAATAATAATAATGATAATAATAATAATAGTGATACTGATAAAGAAAAACAAATAATAATGGTAATGATAATGAAATTAACGCTAATGATAATTATAATGGAGAAAATAATAATAATAATAATAACAATAATAATAATAATAACATGATGGATGGTAATGATATAGGTAATAAGGATGATGATGATGGTGATAGGCATAATAGCAATAGTAATAATATCAATAATAATAATAATAATAACAACAACAACAACAGCAACAACAACAACAACAATAATAATAATAATAATAATAATAATAATAATAATACTGATGATGATGATGATGATAATAATAAAAACAATAAAGGTAATAATGATAATGATAACGATAATTACAATAAGGACAGTTTCATTAAAATTACTTTAAATTAATATAAAAAAAAATCACTAACAAGAAGACAGTGATAAAGATAATGCTAATAATAATACTAACTGCCACTATCAACATCCTTATGAAATTCATCAGCATTACTATGATTTCCTTTATATCTTTTTAATAGTTACTAGTATCATTATTATCCCCTCCCCTTCCCCTTCCCTCCCCCTCCCCTTCCCCTTCCCCCTCCCTCTTCCCTATTGATCAGGTCACCCTCCCCCTCCCTCCTCCCCCTCCCCCCCTCTCTCGCAAGCCGTCAGTAACAGGTGTTCACGCGGCGAGCCTGGGGGAGGTGGGGGGGGGGTGAGGGGGAATAGGGAGGGGAAAATGATAGGGAGAAGGGGAGAAAGATAGAGAAGGAGGTAGAGGGTGAGGGAGGGGAGTGGGGAGAGAGGGGGAGAAGT
>NC_061843.1:12179460-12184460 GCF_019202785.1 Penaeus chinensis | reverse complement strand
AAATGGGGCCGAGTTCTCAACGCAATTCAAGCAAAGTCTCCAATGCCGTCTTTCATTCCCGAAAACCATTAAAATGATCCGAGAAACACCGCACGTCCGTGGCATTCCGGCGAGGGAAGTTGGGCCACCTGCCTTTATTGACCGGGTCGTGCCAAACGCTTAGTCTTTTTTTTTTGGGGGGGGGGGGGGGGGGGGGAAGGGGGGGGGAAGGGGGGTGATGACGATTTGGAAATGAGCACTGTTTTTTTTGTTTTTTTTGTTTGATTATCTATTTGTTTATTTCGGTTTTGGAATATTGCATTGCTTTTGTTTTTTACCTACATTTTCATGTTTTTTTTTGTTTGTTTTTTATTAGGGGATGTCGGTTTTGAAATATGCACACAGATACATACACTCACATACACATATACAGATACAAATACACACGCACGCACACACACACACACACACACACATACACACACACACACACACGCACACACACACACACACATACACACACACACACACACACAACTATGTACATCAACTCCAGCTGATCTGGACTTCCATATTTTTTTTGCCTCTAAATCCGTGAACAGAATACAAAAACCGAGACTTATTTAATTAATTCAGTGATAAAAAGTCTTGGATAAAATGGCAGGCCAGTTCCTTCCGTTTTTCTGTCTTTCTTTTATTTCATTTGTGATTTCTTTTTGTTTTTTATTAATGCTCTTATTTGTTTGTTTGCTTGTTTCACTGTTGTTGTTATTTTGATGATACTATTACATGTTTTTATAATTGTATTTTACGTGTTACAAGTTTATCATTAACTTTCATTGGTTGTATCATTTGCTTCTAATATACTTTGTTTCCATCTTCTATCGTTATATATATAAATTCTTTATTTGAATTACTCAGGTTTTGTGTTTTATTCTGCACTGTATATTGTGCATCAGTATTTTCTTCCTAAATCGTTTTCATATTCTGTTCATTCATATAGAGCAATGACATGCAATAATATTTGATATGTACATCCTAAGAGATATAGTTGCATCGTTTTTGCATGATTCCACTTTGCTGTAATTTAATTCATGAGTCTTATAATCCCAGTATGGTAAATAACAATAATAACAATGAATGAACACTACTATGAATAACGTAACAATAATAATGACTACGATGATGAATAATAGTTAATGATAATAATGGTTATGATAATGATGATACAATACGATAATAATAAGGAGAATGAAAGATGGAATTATGCAATACCGCGTTGATATAGATATATAACAATTCTCTCTGGCGGGGCCTCGAACCTAGGTCACACCAAAACCAGTACTAAACCAACCATGCCATGCGACCAACTGAAAAAATTCTTAGGACCTAATTAACACTAGTTAGGATGTAACTAGCTCCATATACATTGCTTATCTTCTCATATAATGGTGATGACAATAAGTACAACAACAATAAAGCAATTATGACAATGATAATTAATAATAATAATGATAATAATAATAATAATAAAAATAATAATAGCAATAATGATAATAATAATAACAATAATGATAATACTAATAATGATGATAATAATAATAATAATGATAATGATAATGACAATAAGGATTATAGTAATAATGATAATAATGATATCAATAATAATAACAATAATAGTAATAAAAAATAATAACAATTATTATTGTTATCATTATTATTGTAATGATGGTAATGATAACAATAATGCTAAGAGTGATTTTAATAATAGTAATAATAATAACTATAATGATAATAATGATAATGATAATAATAGTGTTACTACTACTACTAATGAAAATAATAACAACAGAGATAGTAACAATGATAAGGTTTATTTTATTATCATTACTATTCACATCATAATGATAATGATAATAATAATAAAAATATCAATGAGGATACTATTAGTAATGATGATGATTGTACCGATAACGATAATGATGATAATAACGATAACAATAATGATGATGACAGTAACGATAATAATTATGATAGTAATGATAACAATAAATGATAATGATAACATTAATAACTGTAATAATAATAGTAATGATAATAATAAGCATGATGGTGCGAATAATAATAAGAATAGTAACGGTAATGATAATAATGATAATAATGATACTAATAGTAATGATAACAATCATGATAATAATGATAATGATAATAATAGTAATGATAACAATCATGATAATAATGATAATGATAATAATAGTAATGATAACAATCATAATAATAATGATAATGATAATAAGAGTAATAATGTTAATAATAATAATAATAATAATAATAATGATAATAATAATGATAATAATAACAACAACAACAACAATACTAATACTACAACTACTACTAACAATAGTGATAATGATAATAATAGCAATACTAATGATAGCACTAATGATATTAACAATAACAATTATAATAGCAACAATAATAATAATAATAACAATAATAATAATAATAATAATAATAATAATAATAATAATAACAACAACAACAACAATACTAATACTACAACTACTACTAACAATAGTGATAATGATAATTTTAACAGCAAACCAGTGGTACTACTACTAATAATAATAATTTTGAAAATAGAATAATGATATAATGTCATCTTATAATAACTAAGATGACTACAATAACAAAGAGAATAACCATTTCATAAACAAAATGATTGTCATTATAGTCATAAGAGTAACGGCAATTACTATCATAATAATAACACCACTATTAACGAAAAATAATAATATCAATAACAATAATCACAATGGCACCTAATGACATTGACAGGAACCACTACACCCCATAAATGACACTGGCATTAACGCAACAAGAATAAGATAGACAGACACCTCCCCTCCCCCCCTTCCCCCTCCCCCACCTGCCTTGCATCTCGGCCAGCACACTGACAGCTTAAAAAGATGCGAGAGACTGTGTTTTAATAACACCGAAATTTCGACAGCTTTTGTCACAATTTCTCTCGTCAGATGATATTACATTCCTTCACGCAACCAGCCGAAATGTGAGATGGCTGGGGTGGGGTGGGGGTGGGGGGAGATTGAGGGGATGGTAGGTGGGGGTGGTGGGTGAATGGGTGGTGAGGGTGGTGGAGCAAGGGTGGAGGGTGAGGGGCGGAATAAGGGTGGAGGGTGAGGGGGTAGAGTGAGGGAAAGAGGGTGAAGGGGAGGAGCGAAGAGGGGAAAAAGGGGGTAATTTTAAGGGTTATGGGTGAGGGGGTGGAGTAAGGATGGTAGGTGGAGGGTGGTATGGGAATGGTGGATGAGGGAGTGGAGTGAAGGAGTGGAGTGAGGGAACGGAGTGAAGGTGGTTAGATAGAATTATGTGGTAAAGAGAAGTCTGACTGAGGAAGAGAGGGGGGGGGGGGGAAGAAAATTGGAGAAGTGATTAAAGTATTTCGCTGTGGGCATTAATAGTAGTAATAATAATAGCAAAAGCAGTATTAGTAGTAGCAGTGTTAGCAGTAGTAGCCGTAATAGCAGCAGGAACAATAGTAGTAGAAGTAGAAGTTGTAGTAGTAGCAATGGTAGTAGCAGCTATAGCAGTAGTTATAGCAATAGCAGTTGTACCAGTAATTTTGTCAACAGCGTAATAGAAATAGTCATAACCTCTTACGGTTTCCGCTCCACCCCTCCAGCCCAGGACGGAGCGGTCAGCCAAATATGGAAAGCTTCTGTTCACTCAGGCGCCGCTTAGTATCCTCTCGTGGTCCTCGCAACCTGGAAATGTAACACGCGATTACCCGTGTTCTGAGGTAAAAACTCGCATGCTGGGAATATTAACGTCATTTAAGGTTCACTGCAGTTCGGTTGCCTTCGGTAGGGGAGGGGGAGAGGGAAGGAAGGGGTAGGAGATGAGGAGTGAAAAGGGGGAGGAAACGGGAAAGGTACATATAACCGGCCCTGCGTTCACTCGAGCGTTTCTGCACTGGGCGCTCCGCCGTGGCCCAAATCGCTCAAAATGAACGGTTTCGCTGCGTAATGCGCCGATCAGCTGATTATCGTAAACAAACTGCCCCTGACATTGACACATCGTGAGAGAGATGAATTGCTTTCCCTGATTGAGACTGTAATAAAGGCTCGAAACCGAGGTACACGACTTCTACATCACACATACATTAATGACTAACAAAGATAGAAAGGTAAAAAGAAATATAAGTTGCAGTTCAGACATATTTACTTTTGAGGCTCTAAGTTAGCGGCCATTTTAGAGGCGAAGCGAATTACCTCCCGCCCTCGCCCTGTTCGCCACGCAGCGCCTCGCAAAGCGTTCTGTCAGGCCGACTGTTCACTTGATTTTGCCGCGCATTCATTTGAGATTTGCTTCGCCCGGGCCTTCCATATATGGCCCGGCCTGTGTCAGCTTTTTATGGCTGTCTCATTTTGTTCTCTGACAATCGGTGCTTATCGTGGCGGCGGGATTGCCAGCAGGCGCTCCTGCCGCAAGGGTGTAAGCAAACCGCATAATCTCTTTACCAGCACGGCGGCTGTTGTCGGCGGTCCCTGTCTCAGGAATTGCGTGTGCTCACAATTCTGTAAGTAATGTACGAGTGTGGCGTTCGGCTCGCCGCAATGCATGCAGCACCTCTCTTCACGGTCTATTGTCTTTACGATCTGCCATGCACAGTGGTAACCTAGTCTGATTCTGTGAAGATGACTTCGGTACCTCTGTTGATTATTTCAGAGAGTGCCAGTGGCTCATAGCCTGTGGCGTCTGAGTACCAGCTGGCCGAGGGGGAGAATCTCGTTTCCTCTCTGTGAAGCTGCAGGAGGAAGGTTCGAGCGGCCGCAGTACACTTCTCCTTTTTCGGCTTGGTTGTATGACCATGGGATTTGGGGGCATACCCCCGCCAGTGTCGGCTAGTCTGTCAGCAAGCTCATTTCCTCTGCAACGGTGCGCTTTGCCCAAGTAAGCGCAGGGCAGGTAGCTCCACTTCCATATAGCCTCTTGAACCC
>NC_061843.1:12174460-12176960 GCF_019202785.1 Penaeus chinensis | reverse complement strand
TATTGTTTTTTTTTTTTGTTTTGATTTGGTTTATTCTGTGTTTTTTGTTTTTTGTTTTGTTTCCAAGGATTATTATATTTTTCACTTCGTCTGTGTTTTTCTTCTATTTTATTAATTCCTTTTCCTATTTTTCTTTCTTACCTTTTCTTACTGTTTTCTTTAATTCATTTTTCATTCCCGTTTTTCTTCTCATGTATTTCTTCTCCTTTCTCTTCTTCTCTCCATCTCTATTTCTGTCTTTCTGGTTTCATTCCTCTCCTCTCTCCTCTCCTCTTTCTCTTTCTCTTTTTTCTCTTCTTCTTTCATTTTCATTTTTCTCCTTCTACTATTTTTCTCCTCTCTCTCTCTCATTCTTATCACTCTCGCTTTTTCTTTTTTCCTTTTCTCTTTTCCATTTGTTGCTCTTTATTTTCTGATATATTCTTTTCTCTTTTCCCCCTCTCTTCCCTCTCCTCTGTCTCTTCTCTTCTTATTCTTTATCCAATATGCTTTGTCTCTCCGTCTCTCCGCCCTCTTCTCTTTTCTACCTCTCTCTCATTTTTTTCTATTTTTTCTTCGTTCCTTCTCGCTATTTATCTATTTATTTTTCTCATTTCCACTCCCTTTATTCTCATCTCTCATTCCTCTCCTTCTCTCCTACCCTTATCCCTCCTCTCTCCTTCTCATTCTCCTTTTTATTCAATTTCTCTCATCTCTTCCACTTTTATTACCTCCTCGCTTCCTTCCTTCCTATCTTTTATCCAGGTTTCTTCATGTTTCTCCTTTTCTCTCCTCTCTTTTCTCCCTCGTCTTTCCTTCCCTTCTTGCATCTCTCTCCTTTTTTTATCCTTCTTTCTCTTTCCCTCTCCGCTCTTAATTTTATTTCCTTCATCCACCCTTTATCCAATCTCTCTTATCTCTCCCTAGCCTCTCGCCTCTTCCCTCTTTCGCTTCACACTCTTGCCTTCTCTCGCCTTTCTTTCTCTCTTCTCTTCTTTCCTTCCCACTTTTATCTAGTTTATCTTTATCAGATTTCCCTTATCGCTCATTGTCTTCCCCTGCTTTATCCTGTTTCCCTTATTCCTTCCTTCTTTCTCTCTCATCTCTCCTTCGCCGCCATTCTTTCTTTCTATCCCCACGCTTTATCCAAATTTCTCCTTTCTCCTTCCCTTTCTACATTGTATCCAGTTTCTTTGATTTTCACTTATTCTCCTCTCTCTCCTTCCCTTCCTTATCACCTCCTCGCTCCTTCCCTTTCTAACTTTAATCCTTTCCTTCTCTCCATTCTTCCCTCCTCTTTTGTTCACATTTTATCTAATTTTGTTCCTTTCCCATTCACTTCTCTCCTTCCTTTTCCTTCCCATCCTCCTCCTCCTTCTCTTTCTACACTTTATCCAGTGGCCTTCCTTTCTCCCTCCCTTCCCTCCATTCTTCCCTCCTTCCCTCTCCCCCACGGGCAAGGAGACGTTCCCCTCCTTTCTCATTTCCTTTATCCAATTCCCTCCTTCCCACCTTTCTTCCATCCATCCATCCTCCTCACTTTATCCAGTTCCCCTCCTTTCTCCTTCCCTTTATCCAAGTCCCCTCCTTCCCTCCTTTCTTCCATCCATCCCTCTTCCCCACTTTATCCATTTCCTCTCCTTTCTCCTTCCCTTTATCCAATTTTCCTCCTTCTCACCTTTTTTCCATCCATCCCTCCTCCCCACTTTATCCAAGTTCCTCTCATTTCTCCTTCCCTTTATCCAATTTTCCTCCTTCGCACCTTTCTTCCATCCATCCATCTTCCCCACTTTATCCAAGTTCCTCTCCTTTCTCATTCCCTTTATCCAATTTCCCTCCTTCCCTCCTTTCTTCCATCCATCCCTCTTCCCCACTTTATCCATTTCCTCTCCTTTATTCCTTCCCTTTATCCAATTTCCCTCCTCCCCACTTTATCCATTTCCTCTCCTTTCTTCCTTCCCTTTATCCAATTTCCCTCCTTCCCACCTTTCTTCCATCCTTCCCTCTTCCCCACTTTATCCAGTTTCGCTCATCCCCCCCTTCCATCCCGTCTCACAGCTGACCTCCGTCGAGTAGGAGGAACCTCGCTCGGGCGCTCTGTCTTATAACTCAGATTTTGTTCATACAGCGTGAGTCGGGGCTGCAAATAGGCTGCCATGTTGTTCCGTATTGTTGTAATCTCTCTCTCTCTCTGCCTATCTCTTTCTCTCTCTCTCTCTCTTTTTTTTATATTTCTCTCTTTCTTTTCTTTTTCTCTTTCTCTTATTCTGTTTGTGTATCTGCCTGTTTGTCTTCTCTCTCTCTTTCTTTTTCTTTCTTTTTCTATATTTCGTTCTTTCTCTCTTTCTCTTTCTTTCTGTCTGTCAGTCTGTCTGTCTGTCTTTCTTTCTTTTCTCCCCCCCCCCCCTCTCTCTCTCTCTCTCTCTCTCTCTCTCTCTCTATTTATCTATCTATCTATCTATATCTATATCTATCTCTCTTTATCTCTCTTTCCCTCTCTCTCTCTCCTTCTTTCTTTTTT
>NC_061843.1:12161960-12166960 GCF_019202785.1 Penaeus chinensis | reverse complement strand
TAGAGAGATACCCATATATATAGAACATGGCCAAATATATGCACATATGCTTAAATAGATGCATGTACTTAGAAAGATCACACGAAAATATCACAAGAAACTGCATACAGAAAAGGCTTTAAAAAACAATAAATAGTAGATAAGTGAAACAGATAGGCTTGGATTAGGCTTAGATAATATAAACAGCACAGGAGAGCAGATGGCACAGAAACAAAGATTAACGTTGTGATTTGGCCAGTAACTCGCGTTGATTGAAAATGAACATTAAGAAAAGGGGGGTTATGGTCACATGCAAAATCCACGAACTCAGATGCGACATATAGTTAGGGCTTTATGATATCAACCAGACGCAGCGGTTTAATTGTCTAGGAAGCACTGTAACTCAAAGCTGCAGACGAGAGGCATACATTAAGAAACGCTTTAGATTTGAAAGAAAGTATCAGCTAAAATGGAACAACTGCTAGCACAGTCATCTATACTTTGACACGAGAATGAAATTTTGAAAAAAAATCTCCATTTTGTCAAGCTTAACATATAGGAACATGGACGCTTAATAAGATCAGTATGAACAGACGAAATAATAGTAATGCGATAGTTAGGATGCCATGCAAAGATATTTTAACTAACAAGAACAAATAATAAAGAATTCAAACTGAATAGCAATTTTTTTATTTTCATTTTAAAGGGGAGGTGGGGGGGGGGGGGCATTCCAAAGGAGAGAAGCACTACTAATATTTAAGAACTAATATTTAAGCTTATTTTTGCTCAATAGGAAGAGAGAAAAAAGGGGTAAGGGACGGAGAACCGAAGGACGACAAAGAGAGCAATGTCTAGGTGGCAAGAGGACCGAGGAACACCAGTGGCCCTGATTCGAGAGCCTCTGCATACGAACGCCTGACGAGGACCGAGAGCTACCGTCATTGACATGGCACCCCGATAGAGATGCTGAAATAGACGTATTCTTGTATGTGCAATACATGTAAGAGATGTAAGTACATGTGATTAATGCATGTAAGAGATGTAAGTACATGTGTCTAATGCATGTACGAATATGTACAGGTGCATATATATGTATATATGCATGAAAACAGACTGATATGTTGATGCATACACATGCAACGCACACGCACACACACACGCACACGCATACGCACCCACACACGCACACGCACACACACACACACACACACACACACACACACACACACATACACACACACACACACACACACACACACACACATACACACACACACACACACACACACACACATACACACACACACACACACACACACACACACACACACATGCATTGCATTTGTATATTTAAACATACAAATACAATGCATGTAATAGATACAAGAATAAACACGCAAATGCATGGACACAAATATATGAAAACAAAGACAAACATTTACATACAATACATGCATAAATATACCCATGCAAGGGCAAACATCCAAATACACGTAAGGCATGCGTTGATACAGACAAATGCAAAAACAAATATACCCACCAAACTATCAGGTCTTGAAAGTATCTTTCAATAAGTGAAAGAAAGAAAGAGATTAATGATAGTAATGATAATAATAACAATAATAATAATGATGATGATAATGATAATGGTGATGATGATGATAAGAATAATGGTAATAATAATAATAATAATAATAATAATGATTATAATAGTAATGATAATGATGATGATAATAATAATGATAATAATGATAATAATAATAATATTCATGGTAATGATAATAATAATGACAATAATAATGACAATAGTAATGATAATGATTATAATAACAATAATGATAATAATAATGACAATGATTATGATAATGATAATAATAACAATAATAATAATAACAATGACAATGAGTATGATAATGATAACAATAATGATAATAATGATATGAAGCAGAAAAAAGAAAAAAAACTGAAACAAGTGAAACACGTTAAAATATAAAAAAAAAACTCTTTACATATGTCATTTATTTTCCTTCCATCCGTTCTCTCTCAATTTCATTCACTCCTTCTCCCTCTCCTCTCTCTCCCTCTTCCCTTCTCCTTTCCTAACTCCCCTTCCCCCTCTCCCCTCTTCCTCTCTCTCGTCCCTCTTCCCTCTTTCTTAACTCCCCCTCTCTTCTCCCTCTCTCTCTTCCCTCGTCCTTTATTCCTGACTCTCTTCCTCTTTTCCTTCGCTTTCTTTGTCTCTTTCCCGCCTTTTATCATCATTCTTTTCAGGTTCCTTCCATCCGTCCTATTCCCTTTCCCTCTATATTCCCCTTCCATTCCACTGTCCTGTTCTTCTCTCTTTCCCTCTTCTCATTCTTACCTCCTTCCTACTTTTCTTTCCTCCATTCTCTCCTCCTTCCTTCTCTCTCTTCCCCTCATTTTTTCATCTCCCTTCTTTTTCCTCTTTTTTCCGTTTCTTATTTTCTTCTCTCCCATATCTTTCTTCTTCTTCCTCCCTTCCTCCTTACTTTCACTTCTTCTCTTCCTCCCTTAACTCTCTTTCTACTTCTTTTCCTCCTCCTTCCCTCTCCCTATTCGTTTTGTTTTCGTTTCTTTCTCCTCTCTATCTTTCCCTCCTACTTCTCCCCCCCCTTTCCCGTCCCCCTCCCTTCCCCCTCCCTTCCCCTCTGGACCTTCGTTAGCAAGGGCGCGTTAGTGATTAAATTGAAAGCTTCTATGATCTTGATTATCAATAAAATTTGATTTGAACTATTTTTTGACTTCTTGGTTCCGCGTGCATGGAGTTATATAATCGCCTTTGTTTAAGTGTTTTTGTCTGTTTCTTTTCTTCCCTTTTCTCTTCGCACTTCTTCTCCTCTCTCCTTCACCCTCCCTGACATCTTCTCCTTCCTCTCCTCCTTAGCTCCCTCCTTCCCCTTTCCTTTCTCCTTTACTTCCCTCCCCTCTTTCTGTCCCTCTAGCACCTTCCCTCCTCCCCTTTCTCCTAGTTTCCTCCCTTTCCTTTCTTTTGCTCCCCTAATTTCCTTCCTTTCCTACCTTTTCCCTCCCTCTTCTCCATTCCTTTCCCCTGCCTCTCTTCTTTCCTTTTCCTTCTCTACGTCCTTTAGCTCCGTTTCCATCCGCACCTACCTCCTTCCCCTCCCCTTTCCTATCCCCCTACCTCCTTCCCCTCCCCTTTCCTATCCCCCTACCTTCCTCCCCTTCCTTTCCTATCCCCCTACCTTCCTCCTCTCCCTTTCCTAACCCTCAACCTCCCTCCCCTCCCTTTCCTATCCCCCTACCTTCCTCCCCTCCCTTTCCTATCCCCCTACCTTCCTCCCCTCCCTTTCCTATCCCCCTACCTTCCTCCCCTCCCTTTCCTAACCCTCAACCTCCTCCCCTCCCTTTACTTTCTCTCATTTTACCCTTTCCTCCGTCTCCTTTCCCTCCTGCCTCCTTTCCTCACCCTTCCCTCCGTCTCCCTTCACCCTTACCTCCCTCTCCCTCCCCTCCCTCCCCTTCCTCCCCCTCCAGAACTCCCTCGCCTCTAATTCCACATTAACAAGAGTTTAAATACGGTTTTTGACCAACTTCTTCCCCGCGCGAAGACGAGGCGGCCGGCCAGCAGAAAGTTCGGGAATATGAATGTACTTATGTGGGATGTTTCACCCTCAGGCTATTAGCATATCTATCGTCTGGGGGAGGGGGACGGGTTGAAGGGGGAAGGGGAAGGGAAGGGGAAGGGGAAGGGGAGGGGGAGGGGGGATGGGGAGGGGAAGGGGAAGAGGAAGGGGGAGGGGGAGGGGGAGGGGGAGGGGAAAGGGAAGGGGGAGGGGAAGGGGAAAGGAAAGGGAAGGGGGAACGGGAAGGGAAGGGGAAGGGGAAGAGGAAGGGGGAGGGGAAGGGGAAGGGGAAGGGGAAGGAGACGGGGAAGGAAACGTGGAAAGGGAAGAGGAAGGAGAGAGGGAAGGGGAGTGGGGAAGGGGAAGGGGAAGGAGAAGGGGAGGGGAAGGGGAAGGGGAAGGGGAAGGGAAAGGGGAAGGGGGAGGGGGAGGGGGAGGGGAAAGGGAAGTGGAAGGGGGAGGGGAAGGGGAAAGGGAAGGGGAAGGGGAAGGGGAAGGAGACCGGGAAGGAGACGTGGAAAGGGAAGAGGAAGGGGAGAGGGAAGGGGAATGGGGAAGGGGAAGGGGAAAAGGAAGGGGAAGGAGAAGTGGAAGATATAGGCGAAGGGGAAAGGGAAGGGGAGTATTGAAGGAGGAGGGGGAGCGCGTTGAGGGAAGGTAGGGAAATGTTAAGGGGTAAGGGAGAGAGGGGTTAAGAGAATGGGAGTTGCATGTTAAGGTAAGGAGGAGAGTAGGGGAGAGAAGGGGCGTGTTAACAGGAGGGCGAGGGGCGTGTTAAGGGACCAGCGTGTTAAAGGGAGGGGAGGAAGAATGCTAAATGGGTTGGGGGAGAAGGGGTTATGGGGCGAGGAAACACCCTATTACGGAGAGTGGGTAGAATGTTTTAAGGGAAAAGAGTGGAGTGTTTTAAAGGGAGGGGAAGGGGTGTTTTAAAGGGAGGGAAAGGGGTGTTTTAAAGGGAGGGGAAAGGGTGTTTTAAAGGGAGGGGAAGGGGTGTTTTAAAGGGAGGGAAAGGGGTGTTTTAAAGGGAGGGGAAAGGGTGTTTTAAAGGGAGGGGAAGGGGTGTTTTAAAGGGAGGGGAAGGGGTGTAAGAAAGGGAGGGGAAGGATAGCATCAAAGGGAGGGGTTGAGCGTATTAGGGAAAATGGTAGGAGCATATTAAGGAGAGGGGAAGGGACACACTAAGGGAAAGGGGAGGGAAATATCAAGGGCAAGAAGAGGAACATATTGAGGGAAAGTAAAGAGCATATTAAGAAGAGGGGAAAGGCATATCGAGGGGAATGGAAGAGGTTTCTCGAGGGGAATAGTTACGCTTCTCTTAATGTTTTGTTTTCTTCTATTTACGAAAAGAAGTAAATGAAGGGAGAGAGAAGGGCTTGGGGGAAGCAGGGGGGAAGGGGGGGGGGGAGGAAGTAG
>NC_061843.1:12146960-12156960 GCF_019202785.1 Penaeus chinensis | reverse complement strand
TTTCGTCTCCTCTTTCCTTATTTCCTTTCCCGTCTTTATTTCTTTATTTCCTTCTCCTTCTCTCTTCTCCTGTTACGTCTCCTCTTACCTTTATTTCCTCCCCCGTTTCTATTTCCTTATTTCCTTTGTGTGTAATGAACAATGATATGGCAACACTGTTATTGTTTTAGACAGAAGCCAGTCGCACTGTCACCATGGTATGAGACGGATGTACGTCAGTTCAGTTCGTGTATCTAATCTCTCCTGTCAATATATCACCAAAGGATTTACGCGAGTTTATCTATCCACTTCTGATAGACATTCTGTGGACATCCCACACCCACATTCCTCTTCCTCATCCTCCTCCTCCTTCTAGTAATTACCATTCTTCTTCTCAATCTTTTTTTCCTTTTTTCCTTCTAAACACAATGACAGCTTCACACCGCAATTTCAATAATCTACAACAACTTAACGAAATGAATTGATGTATTAGGCATAAACACGTGTGAATGTCTAAAATAAAAACAAAACAAAAACAGGCCATCAACTCTGAACCAACTGTTACAAAAACGCCAATCTTCATTTTATATCAAATACGTATCGATATTGAAATCCATCAAATATGCATTATATATGTAAAAAAAAAAAAAAAAAAAAAAAAAAAAAAAAATCCCCTTTAATATATATTCATAAGCAGAAAAGGGTTATTCATTCATAAAACTAAAGAAAATATGCAGATTAGGAGTAGGGAAGATAGTGTTGTATTGTAATTACTGTACATAGAACTCTTGTGCTGTTTCCTTGATGAGCGTCTTTCGTTGCTATGACGACCGGGCATGAAGTGTCTGTTTGTCTGTCTCTCTCTGTCTGTCTCTCTCTGTCTCTCTCTCTCTCTCTCTCTCTCTCTCTCTCTCTCTCTCTCTCTCTCTCTCTCTCTCTCTCTCTCTTTCTCTTCTTTTCCCTTTTGACTTCATCTTTTCCTTCGGCCGAACTTCTTTAAACAATCTTCTTTCTTTTCCTTTTCTTTATCACATTCTCCTCCTGCTCCTGCTCCTCCTCCTGCTCCTTCTCCTCCTCCAACTCCTCCTCTTCTTCCATCTCCTCCTCCACCTCCTCCTCCTCCTCCTCCTCCTCCTCCTCCCCCTTCTTCTTTTCTCTTCTTCTTCTTCTTCTTCTTCTTCTTCTTCTTCTTTATATTCTGCTTCCATCTTCTTTCTTCTCCAGTTCTTCCTTCCCTTGCTTCTTCTTACACTCTTTCTCCTTCCTCCTCTCTCTTCTTCTTCTTACTCACCTCTTCTTTCTTCCTGCTTCTTCTCCTACTCCTCTTCCTCTTCTTTTTCTGGCTTACCCCTCCTCCTTCTTCTCCTCCCCTCCACCCCCTACTTCTTCTTCTTGTTCTTTCCTCCTCCTCCTTTCCTCCCTTTTCCTCCCTCCACTTTTTCTTCCCCATTCTTCCTCTTCCCTCCTCTTCCTCTTCCTCCTTCTTCCTCCCCTCCCTCTCCTTCACCATCCTCCCTCTTCCTACTCTTCTCCCTCTTTAATATCACCCTTTCTTTCCATTTTCCTTTTCTTCCTCTAGCTCCTCTTCTTACTCCTCCTTCTCTTCTTCCTTCTCCTCCCCTTTTCTCCCCCTTTCCCCATCTCCTTCTTCTACCTCTTCTTTCCCCTCCTACTTCTCACCCCTTCGTCCCTCTCCTTCTTCTTCATCTTCTTCTTCCTACATCTCCTTCTTCTCTCCCTCTCTCCCCCCTTTCTCTTCCTCTTCTTCCTCTTCCTCCTCCTCTTCCTTCTCTTCCTTTTCCTCTTCCTCCTCCTCCTACTTTTCCTCCTTCTTCTTACCTCCCCCCTTCCTCTTTCTCCTCCTCTTCCTCTTTCCTCCTATTCCCCTCCTTCTTCTCACCCTCCCCCCCTTCCTCTTCTTCCTCCTCCTATCCTTCCTCCTCCTCTTCTTCCTCCTTTTCTTCCTTCTCCTCCTCCTTCCTCCTCCTCTTCCTCCTCCTATTCCTCCTCCTCCTCCTCCTATTCTTCCTCCTCCTCCTCCTCTTCCTCCTCTTCTTCCTTCTCCTCTTCCTCCTCCTCCTCTCCCTCCTCTTCTTCCTCCTCCTCTTCTTCTTCCTCCTCCTCTTCCTCCTCTTCTCCCCCCTCGTTCCTCCTCCTCCTTCCTCCTCTTCCTCCTCCTCCTTCCTCCTCTTCCTCCTCCTCCTCCTCCTTCCTCCTCTTCTTCCTCCTCCTTCCTCCTCTTTTTCTTCCTTCTCCTCCTCCTCCTTCCTCCTCTTCTCCTCCTTCCTCCTCTTCTTCCTCCTCCTCTTCTTCCTCCTCTTCTCCCACGTCCTTCCTCCTCCTCCTTCCTCCTCTTCTCCCCCCTCCTTCCTCTTCCTCTTTCCTCTTCCTCCTTCCTCCTTTTCTCCCTCCTCCTTCCTCTTCCTCCTTCCTCCTCTTCTCCCTCCTCCTCCTTCCTCTTCTCCCCCCTCCTTCCTTCTCCTTCCTCTTGCTCCTTCCTCCTCCCCAACCTTACGGCACAATCACTTCCCCGGCGGGTTACAGACAGTAAATACTTCCAGGAGGTCTTAAAGAGAAATTGCCGTGGGGTGTGAGATCAGTAAAACGGAAGTAAAAAGGAAGAAGAAAAGAAAAAGAAATAAAGGGAGAGAGAAAATGAAAGAGTGATAAAAAGAAGGAAGATAGGCAGAGGGTAAATTCGTATTTTGTTTGTTTGTTTGTTTGTTTATTTAGATATTTGTATATATATATATATATATATATATATATATATATATATATTTTTTTTATTTTTTTTTTTTGTGAAGCGGGAGTCACAGGCGCCGGTTTTTTTTCCTCCCTATCATGCCTTCCTATTCCTCCTTTTCTAATCTCCCTCTTTCTTTTTCTTCTCCTCCTCCTCTCCCTCTATATCCACCTCTTTTTCCTTCTCTCACCTTTTTTTCTTCTTTTTTTAAATATTCTTAATTCTTTTCAGTCTTCTTCTTCATCTTCTCCTTCTTCTTCTTCTTCTTCCTTTTCTTCTTCCTTTTCTTCTTCTTCTTCTCCTTCTTCTTCTCTTCCTCCTCCTCTCTCTCAGTATCCCCCTCTTCATCCTCCTCTTCCTCCTTCCTTCTTTCTTCTTCTTCCACTCTATCTTTTTCTTCTTCTTCTTTTGTCCAACTTTCCTCCTTTTACCTCTCCCCCTTCCCCAATAAACCTTATTCTCTCCCTCTTCTTCCTCTTCTTCTTCTTCTTCTCCTTTATCTCCTTCTTTGTCCTTAAGCCATCTTTACGTCTTTTTCTATCTCCCTCTCCCCCCCCCTCCCTCCCTTCACTTCCCGAATTCACTACCTTCTTTATCTCTCTTCCTTAAGCACTCATCAATCTTTTTTTCTTTTCTTGTATTTCCTTCTCTCTCTTTTCTCCAATTACCTCGTTTATCAGGAAATCCCCGTTGCTCATTATTTGTATGATATATCCATCTATCTATCTGTCTATCTATCTATCCATTTATCTATCTATCTATCTATCTATCTATCTATCTATCTATCCATCCATCTATTCATCTATCTATTTATCTATCTATCTATCCATTTATCCATCCATCTATCTATTTATCTATCTATCTATCTATCTATCTATCTTATTTATGTATTTTTTTGCTTAGTTTTCCAGTTTTTGCTTTTAGTTTCTGTCTCTCTCATTCTCTCTCTCCATTATCTCTATCCATTTTCTTTCTCTATCCCTATTTCTCTATCCCTATCTTAATCTTCTACTTTCTCTCATCTCTCTTCGTATTTACTCTTTCGCTTATAATATGTCTTATGTTTCTTCTTCCTCTCTTTATTTTCATTCTTATCATCTTTTGTTCTTTCTTACCTTTCTTCTTCCTCACTCTCCCATTTTTTCGTCATCTCCCTTCTCTCTGTTCCTCTTCCTCTATTGTCCCTTCTATCTTTCTTTTTAACACTTCCTCCTCTTCTCCTCTCCGTTCCTCTTCTCGTCTTCTTCCTCCGTCGTTTCATTCTCTATCTCCTCTCCTCCTCCTCCTCCTTCTACTCTTCCTTATATTCTTCTTCTTCTCCCCCTTCTTCCCTTTTCCCTTCCTCTTTCTTCTACTTCCTTCTAAGCCCAGATCATATATCCTTCTATCCTTCTTTCTCTCGTCTTTCTTTTCATCCTTTCTTTCTATATCTATCTACCTCCTCCTTTTTTTTTCTTCCTCCTCCGCTTCTTTCTCATTCTTCCTCTTCCATACTTTACTTTTTTTCTTAAATTTTCTCGCTCCTTCCTAAACTTCCTTCTTTTCGGTCTTCTACTCCTCCTCCTCTCCCCCTTCATTCTTCTGCTCCTCTTCCTCCTGCTCTTCTTCCTTCTTTTCCCCCTCCTCTTCTTCCTCCTCCTCTTCCCTTTCATTCCTCTTCTCCTCCTCCTCCTCCTGCTCTTCTTCATTCTTTTCCCCCTCCTTTTCTTCCTCCTCCCCCTTTCCCCCCTCCTCCTTCTCCTCCCCCTTCCCTTTCCCCTTCCCCCTCCTCCTCCCCCTCCCCCTCCCCCTCCCCCTTCCCCTTCCTCCTTCTCCTCCTCTTCCCCTTCCACCCTCCATTTCCTCCTCCCTCCCGCCCCCTCCTCCTCCTCCTCCTCCTCCTTTTATTTCTCATTCTCCTTCCTCCTTTCCTCTCTTTTCTTCCCTCATTTTGTCGACGTCAAACAACCGGATTCTGTCGGAGAAAACGGGGGGAGAGCGCCGTAAAATTCGGATAAAATGATAGAGTTAATGTTCTCGCCGATGTAAAATTTGCCATGTGGAGTCTGGCGTCGGGAGGTAGGGTGGGTGGGTGGGGGGTTGGTGGGGGGGTGGGGGCCTGTGGAGGGGGGGATGGGGGCCTGTGGAGGGGGGGAAGGATGGGGGAGGGATGAGTTAAGCAGGTTAATGGGGGTTAAGGGGAAGGGGGGGGGGGCAAGGGAAGAGGATATTTGGGCTGTAATAATAAGAAAATGTTAATGATAATGGTATTATTATCATTATCTTTGTCATAATTATCGTTATCAATATCATCCTTACTATTGATATCATTATCAGTATTATTGTTATTATTATTGTTATAATAACAATACGACTATTATCATCATTATCATTATCATTATTATCGTCATTATTATCATCATCCTTTTTATTCTTCTTATTCTTAGTGCTTATTATCATTATTACCATTGTAGTTATTATTATTATTATTATCATTATTATTATTATTATTATTATTATTATTATTATTACTATTATTATTATTATCACCATCATTATTATTATTATCATTAGTATTGTTATCATCACAATCATATCAATAATGATAACAATGATAACGGTAATAACAGTATTGACAACAATGAAATGATGATAGCGATAACAATAACAATAAAATGATAATAACAATAATAGCAATAATAACAGTGAGGATATTACTCCTAATGATAAAAATGATAATCAAAAATAACAACTGCGATAATGATAATGACCTTTAAATTAATCCTCACCATTTGGAAGCTTGATCAACATTATCACTATCACTTTTATGTCAGATGTATCGTCGATTTGCATTTTGGAGGATGACTAATGTTTGATAAAAAGGGTGATAGAGATAACTGATGAAAGGGGTAGATAACAAAGATAAGGAAATAGATCGTAAACGAGTTTCTATCTTTGAATCGTAAAAAAAAAAAAAAAAAAAAAAAAAAAAAAAAAAAAAAAAATAATGATAATCAATCTGATAATCAATCATTATCATATATTTTGTCTTCCTTCTCTTTATATTCTCCTTTTCCTACTCTTACTGATTCTTCGTTTTCCTCTCTTCGTCTTCTTCTTCTTCTTCTTCTTCTCCTTCTTCTCCCACTACTTCTTCTTCTTCTTCTTCTTCTTCTTCTCCTTCTCCTTCTTCGTTATTTTCCATTGCCGCCACAACTTTTTCCTTTAAAGAAAAAAAAAAAAAAAAAAATCCCACACAAAGGAAATGAGAAAATATGGTAAAGGAAGAGAAGATAATATATTGAGGAATATTTCGCTTCAGATGGGTCGTTCTGTCTGTCAGGCTCTCTCCTTCCCTCCCCCTTTCCTCTCTCCCTCCTTCCCTCCCTCCTTTCCTCTCTTCCTCCTTCCCTCCCTCCCTCCTTCCCTCCCTCCTTTCCTCTCTTCCTCCTTCCCTCCCTCCTTTCCTCTCTTCCTCCTTCCCTCCCTCCCTCTTTCCCTCCCTCCTTTCCTCTCTTCCTCCTTCCTTCCCTCCCTCCTTCCCTCCTTCCTTTCCTCTCTTCCTCTCCTCATCCTTTCCTCCCCCCTTCCTTCCCCCCTTCCTTCTCCCCTTCCTTCCCTCCCTCCCTCCCTTCTTCCCACCCTCCCTCCTTCCATCCCTCCTTCCTTCCTTCTCTCCCTCTTTCCCTCCTTCCCTCCTTTCTTCCTTCTTTCTCTCCTTCCTTCCCTTCCTCCCTCCCTCCTTCTCTTCCTTCCTCCTTTTCCTTCCATCTACCTGTCTTCTTCTTTTCATATTCCTCCCCCTTTCTCCCTTCCCTTCCCTCCTCTCACTCTCTCCCTCCTCTTCCCTTATTTCCCTTTCCTTTACCTTATCTCTTTCCTTTTTATCTATCTTTATCCTACCGTTTCATCTCCCCATCCCTTCTCTTCTCTCTCTTCCCCCTTCTGTCTGCTTTCCGCTTCTTTCCCTCCTCTTTCCTTGTCCTTTCTTCCTCCCTTTCTCCTCTTCCCTCCATCCTCCATTTCTCTTCTTCCCTCTTTCCTCCTGTCGTCCTTACCTTCTTCTCCTCCTCTTTCCTCCTTCCTTCCCCTCTTTCTTCCCCTCCTCTTCCACTGCATCTCCCCCGTTTACTCTCCCCCCTTACCCTGTCCTCCTTCCCCTCTCTTCTCCCCATCTAACTCTCTCTCCTTCCTTTCTCCTTTCCTCCACCCCTCCTCTTCTACTCCTCTCCTTCTCCTCTCCTTCTCTTCTCCTAACCCCCTCTACTCCTCTTCCATTCCTCCCCTTCTCCACTCCTTCTCTTCTTTCTCCTCTCCCCACTCCCTCTCTTCTTTCTCCTCTTCCCTCCCCATCTCTCCTCTCCCCCCTCCTTCTCCTCTTCTTTCTCCTTTTCCCTCCTCATCTCTCATCTCCCCCCTCCTTCTCTTCTATCTCCTCTCCCCTCCCCACCTCTCCTCTCCCCCCTCCTTCCCTTCTATCTCCTTTTCCCTCCTCATCTCTCCTCTCCCCCCTCCTTCTCCTCTTCTTTCTCCTCTTCCCTCCCCACCTCTCCTCTCCCCCCTCCTTCTCCTCTTCTTACTCCTCTTCCCTCGCCACCTCTCCTCTCCCCCCTCCTTCTCTTCTATCTCCTCTTCCCACCCCACCTCTCCTCTCCCCCCTCCTTCTCTCCTTTCTCCTCTTCCCTCCCCCCTCCCTCTCCATTGTAAAATCGCCTATTTGTGAGCGCGTGACGAAACGGACCGCGGAGGGATTCGGTCGCGCTGTAAAGATACGCTCAGCATCTTAGAATCGGCTGCTCGGGCACCCCCTCCCCCCCTGCTCTCTCTCTCTCTCTCTTTCTTTCTCTCTCTCCCTTTCTCTTTCTCTCTCTCTCTCTCTCTCTCTCTCTCCCTCACTCTCTTTCTCTCTCTCTCTCATTTACTCTTTCTCTTTCTCTTTCTCTCTCTCTCTCTCTATCTCTCTCTCTCTCATTTTTTCTTTCTCTTTCTCTCTCTCATGCTCTCCCATGCGCGCGCTCTCTCTTTCTCTTTCTTTCTCTTTCTCTCTCTCTCTCTCTTTCTTTCTCTTTCTCTCTCTCTCTCTCTCTCTCTCTCTCTCTCTCTCTCTCTCTCTCTCTCTCCCTTTCTCTTTATCTCTCTCTCTCTCTCTCTCCCTCACTCTCTTTCTCTCATTTACTCTTTCTCTTTCTCTTTCTCTCTCTCTCTCTCTCTCTCTCTTTCTTTCTCTCTCTCTCTCTCTCTCTCTCTCTCTCTCTCTCTCTCTCTCTCTCTCCCTTTCTCTTTATCTCTCTCTCTCTCTCTCTCCCTCACTCTCTTTCTCTCATTTACTCTTTCTCTTTCTCTTTCTCTCTCTCTCTCTCTCTCTCTCTCTCTCTCCCTTTCTCTTTATCTCTCTCTCTCTCTCTCTCCCTCACTCTCTTTCTCTCATTTACTCTTTCTCTTTCTCTTTCTCTCTCTCTCTCTCTCTCTCTCTCTTTTCTTTCTAGCTCACTCTCTCTCTCTCTTTCCTTTCTCTCTCTCTCTCTCTTTCTAATTCAGTGTGCAAAAAGAAATTACTTCAGAAATAAATTCACATAATATAAGAACAACTCTGATAAAACATGGAAAATCGGGTAAGGATTCCAACTATTTTTTTTCAGACCACAACCAGTGGACGTAGAAACAATCATCTTAGTAATAAAACACCTTCGCGAAACAAATGCTGTAGGAGCAGACGGTATTGCTTTGCGCTTTATCAGAGATAGTCTACCCGCAACTCTACATTATTTGACGGTTATTATTAACACCTCTCTGGTCACTGGTGTCTTTCCATCGCTTTGGAAATATGGTTTAGTAACACCAATTTTCAAGTCGGGGGATATAGACGATGTCAATAATTATCGTCCTATTACTATACTCCCTATATTATCCAAAATTCTTGAAAAAAATGTAGCAAATCAACTGACGAGTTTTCTGGATGCCAAGAACTTATCATCTAAAACACAACATGGTTTTAGAAATAGGTTATCAACTGAAACAGCTTTACTGCAAATCACTGATGAGATTTATAATAACATCGACAAAAATCAGGTAAATTTACTCACATTATGCGACCTTTCTAAGGCTTTTGATAGTGTTAACCATGAAATTCTCCTTAACAAATTGGTAAATCATGAAATTGATACCTTTTTGTTTACAAGTTATTTATATACAAGGACCCAATCGGTAAGAATCAATAATAGTATGTCATCAAAACAAGAAGTACCTTTTGGTGTTCCGCAAGGATCTATTTTAGGTCCGATCCTATTTACAAGTATCACAAATGATTTATCAACAATATCCCATAACCGCCTTCTAGTACAGTACGCCGATGATTCACAGTTTCTTCATAGTGATTCAGTAAACAACTTAAATACATTAATAAGAAACGCGCAAGATACTCTAACACAAGCAAAATTATATTTTGACACTAATGGCCTTAAACTAAACCCACATAAAACTCAATGTATTTTCATGAGTAGTCGGCAGAACATTGCTATAATTCCCAGTGACACAACTATAGAATTTGAAGGCTGCTCTATCAAACCGAGTACTTCAGTGAATAATCTAGGAAAACAATTAGACAGATTCATGACATTTGAACCACACGTTGACAAAACACACAGGAAAGTAGTGGGTACCCTGTTATATCTTAATCACATACGAAATCAGAACACTACTGAAACTAGAATCTTGGTTGTACAAACTCTAGCCCTAAACATAATTAACTATTGTTCAAACATATGGGGTACGACTAACAAAACCCAGATGCAAAAAGTGCTAAAATTACAAAATTTTGCTGCCAGAGTAGCACTAGGCAATATCAGTAAACTTGATCACATCACCCAACATATCAAAAAATTAAAATGGTTAAAAGTTCACTCTAAATGCAAACCGTAGGGAACACATCAGGTGTCAAGACACGCCAAGTATATTCCCTTTTTGTCAAGAGATGGATACCTTTACAGGGGCACGACAAATGGAAATACGTGGACCCAAGTTATGGAACATGCTACCAGATAATATAAGAGACATTAACAGCTTTTGTAATTTTAAAACAATATTAAAAGAATACCTGTTAAATACTCAAATGGAAATATATATGTATATATTTATGTAAAGAATAACCATTGTAATTTAATGAAATAAAGTGTTTTGACTTTGACTTTCACTCTCTCTCTCTCTCTCTCTCTCTCTCTCTCTCTCTCTCTCTCTTTCTCTCTCTCTCTCTCTCTCTCTCTCATCTCTCTCTCTATCTCTCTCTCTCTCTCTCTCTCT
>NC_061843.1:12129813-12132313 GCF_019202785.1 Penaeus chinensis | reverse complement strand
TTTCCTGTTCCTGACCAGTGTCCCAGTAAATCAAGTGCTATTACACTGTGAACATTAATGACAGAAATTCTAATTAACATAAAATAGGGACTAATAATTCCAATGGCTTTAACATAATAATACTGTCTTGTTTATCGTTCATTCATGGTACTTTCTTGTACTGAGGAAAAAAGGAGAATGGTGATTCAGATTTTGTTGTTGTTGTTGTTGCTTTTGTTGTTGTTATTGTTGTTTTTGTTGTTGCTGTTTTTGTTGATGTTGATGTTTTTTGTATTTGTCGTTGTTGGTGTTGTTAGGTAAGTGGTTAATAGTTTGTTGAAGGTAATTTCTTCGTAAGCGGCCTAGTAAAATTCAACATGTACAGTAAGTATATGTGTGTTAGCGTGTCCGTGTTCCAGTGTATGGATATATGTTTTTGTGTGTGTGTATGCTTGGATTTTTGTTGTTTTTTGGTAGTCTCTGTTACTGTTTTTTTTTTTTGGCAGTCTCTGTTAATGACTAAAAACAAAGGTAATGATAGATATATAGATGATGAATATTACACATAATTCCACTAAAAGCTTAGTAAAGGTTTCTTAGAATTAACACAGCAATTATGTAATCACCAAGATTAATGATTGAAGTTGGTGCATATATATATATATATATATATATATATATATATATATATATATATATATATGCACACACAACAACACACACACACATATATATATATATATATATATATATATATATATATATATATACATATATATACATATATATATACATATACATATACATATACATATACAAATTCATGTATATATATATACATATATATACATACATATATATATATGTGTGTGTGTGTGTGTGTGTGTGTGTGTGTGTGTGTGTGTGTCTGTATCTCTCTCTCTCTCTATCTATCTATATATATATATATATATATATATATATATATATATATGTGTGTGTGTGTATTTGCATATGTGTGTGTGTGTGTGTGTGTGTGTGTGTGTGTGTGTGTGTGTGTGTGTGTGTGTGTGTGTGTGTGTGTGTGTGTGTGTGTGTGTGTGTGTGTGTGGGTGTGTCTCTCTCTCTCTCTCTCTCTCTCTCTCTATATATATATATATATATATATATATATGTATATATGTGTGTGTGTGTGTGTGTGTGTGTGTGTGTGTGTGTGTGTGTGTGTGTGTGTGTGTGTGTGTGTGTGTGTATGTGTTTGTGTGTTTGTGTGTGTGTGTGTGTATGTATATATATATATATATATATATATATATATATATATATATATATATATACATATATATGTATATATGTATACAGTGTGAATACATATATATATGTACATATATATATATAATATGCATATATGTGTCTGTGTGTATATATGTACATATATATATATATATTCATAAATATGTGTGTGTGTGTATATAAACATAAATATGTGTGTATGCATATATCTATATGTGTGTGTGTGTATAGAGTGAATACATTTACATATATACTGTATGTATACACACACACACACACACACACACACACACACACACACACACACACACACACACACACACACACACACACACACACACACACACATACACACATATATATATATGCGTATGACTACCGCGATGGTCCAGTGGTTAGAGCACTGTACTTCGACCCTCGTGGTCCCGAGTTCAATTCCCCTTCGCGGCGGTCGTAAAAATGCCTGCGTTCTGACTGCTGGCTCGAGCCCGAGAAAACGACATATCGCCTTGAGAAGTCAACGCAGGTGTCGTAGGGGAAGTCACCTCCGTGGCACAAGTGTTTGCGCGCCGAACCGCGGTTCATTAGGAAGGGCATCCAATCAGGCAACGCAAGGATAACACTGCCATATAATCTATCAATGATGAATTGAGAGAGGCCTATGTCCTGCTGTGGAATGAATGGCTGTTGAAAAAAAAAAAAAAAAAAAAAATATATATATATATATATATATATATATATATATACATATATATACAAATATTAATATATTCATGTATATATGTGTGTATATATATTTACTTATTTATATGTGTGTATAGATATATATTTTGTTCTCTCCTTTTTTCAGAACGAATGATCTGCATCATAGTCTTCATTTGTTTTACGCCGACAGCCATCCTGCCGCAACCCTTCCCCTTTTATCCAGGCTTGGGGCTGACATTGAGTTGCCCTTGCTTGTGCTCCAAGTGACTGGGGGTTACCTGTAGGCAATCGAGGGGAAGTTCCTTGCCCAGGAGAACAACGCGCGGGTCGGTGACTTGAAGTCTCGAACTCGGATTTAGTGACAGTCTCTGAGTCTGTCGCTCTAATCATTCGGCTACATACATACGAGAGTACATACATACATATATTTTTATGTGTATATATATATGTATGTATATATATACATATATGTATATATACATATATGTATATATATACATATATGTATATATATACATATATGTATATAATTTATGTATGTATA
>NC_061843.1:12119813-12124813 GCF_019202785.1 Penaeus chinensis | reverse complement strand
TATCTGTTTATCCATATACCTATCAATCTATCTCTATATATAGTTTTATCTATCCATCTATGTGTATGTGGTATGTATGGATATTGACACATACACAAAATTACACAAATACAAACACACACACACACACACACACACACACACACACACACACACACACAACACACACAGCACACACACATATATATACACTCCCCAACACACACATACACGCGCACACACACGGACGCACAAGCACCCGTACCCACACACACATATCCCCCCCTCCTACACACACACAGACATATACCCTCCCCCCCCCAACACACACACATACACACCTATTTACACACACACAGACACACACATTGTAATGCCCGGAGAGGAGGAGCATCCCTTCCGGCATATTTATTGCAGAATATTGAAGGGCAACGGACCTTATTGCTTGGCTTTTGGCGAGGGCGAAGGTAATTACTAAGATAATAACCTCATCTTCGCTATCCTCAAAAGGGTGATTTAGGGTGAGTGATCTGTAAGCAATCCTCATTTAAGGTGAGAAGGAGAGAGTAATGTTTTAAAAGGATAGGCGGAGAGTGGATGCTTGGAGGATATAAGGATAGTGATGAGGTTATTATCATGAGCATCGTGATGTCACTATCATTTATTATAGTTGCTGTTTTTTTGTTATTATTATGATCATTATCGATGTCATTTTTTTATTATCATTATCATCATCGTCATCGTTTTTGTCATCGTCATCATCATTATCAACATCGTCATCATTATCATAATCACAGTCATCATCATTACCATAATCATAATCATAATCATCATCATTATCATTATCATCATTATTATCATTATCATAATCACAATCATCACCATCGTCATTACCATAATCAAACTCGCCATCATTATCGTCATCATCATCATCGTTCTCGTCATCGTCATCGTCATCATCATCATCATCATCGTCATCATCATCATCATCGTCATCATCATCATCATCATCGTCATCATCATCACCATTACCATTATCGACATCATTATCATAATCACAATCATCATCATCACCATCATCATCATCATCATCATCACCATCATTACCATAACCATAATCACCATCATTATCTATCTACTTCTCATGTCTACAGTACCATTATCCGAAACACTTACAGATAAAAAAAAAAAAAAAAAAAAGAAAATGATGTTAAAAAAAAAAAGCCCTCTGTTGCCCTCTCTTGCAGTCTTGCAAAAGGAGGCTGCAACACGGATAGTCTTTGACGAATAACCCTCCAGGTTATGGTGCAATATTCTCGCATTTGCTCGGGAAAGAGGCAGTCAAAGGGGGGGTGGGGGGGGGGTGTTGAACTGTTAAAGCCTAATATCAAAAGCCCCTCCCTCCCCCCCTTCCCCCCCCAATCCATTCTCTTAGTCTACCCCTTTTACAGGTCTCCTTCTCCGTCTCTTTCTCCTTCGTACTCTTCTTCGTTTCTCTCGTTCTCTGCTTCTCTCTCTCTCTCTCTCTCTCTCTCTCTCTCTCTCTCTCTCTCTCTCTCTATCTATCTATCTATCTATCTATCTATCTATATATATATATCTCAATATATCTATCTATCTATCTATCTATCTCTTTATCTTTCTCTCTCTTTCTCTCTCTGTCTCTCATTTTCTTTCTCTCTTTCTCTCTCTCTCTTTATCTCTCTCTCTCTCTCTCCATCTATCTGTCTATCTATCTACCTATCTATTAATCTATCTATCTCTTGATCTCCCTCTCTTTATCTCTCTCTCTCTCTCTCTTTATCTTTTATCCTTCTCTCTCTCTCTCTCTCTCTCTCTCTCTCTCTCTCTCTCTCTCTCTCTCTCTCTCTCTCTCTCTCTCTCTCTCTCTCTCTCTCTCTCTCTCTCTCTCTTTCTCTGTTTCTCTTTCCTTCTCTCTGTTTTTCTCTCTATCTATCTATCTATCTGTCTATCTACTTATCTATCTAGCTAGCTATTTAGCTATATATCTCTTGATCTTCCTCTCTTTCTCTCTCTGTTCTCTCTCTCTCTCTCTCTCTCTCTCTCTCTCTCTCTCTCTCTCATCTCTCTCTCTCTCTCTCTCTCTCTCTCTCTCTCTCTCTCTCTCTCTCTCTCTCTCTCTCTTTATCTCTCTCTCTCTCTCTCTCTCTCTCTCTCTCTCTCTCTCTCTCTCTCTCTCATCTCTCTCTCTCTCTCTCTCTCTCTCTCTCTCTCTCTCTTTCTCTCTGCCTCTCCTTCTTTCCCTTCTCTAGCCATCTGTTTTCTTCCTCCTTTGTACTTCACTCCTTTTTGTTGCCTCACTTCATCCGCTTTACTCTCCCTCCCATTTCTTCTCTACATCTTCTATTATCTCTGTCCTCCAAATTCGCCTCATGCCGTTTCCCCTTATTTCCTTCGCTTCCACTTATCTCTTCATTCCCTCCTCCTCTCTCCGTATCTTCCCTATCTCTCCCTTCCTCTCTTCGTTCTACTGTTTCCTTTTCCTCTTCATCCTTCCAATCCCATCCCTCATATTCTCTCTTCCCTCCTCCCCTTTTTATTCCTGGATTCACTTCCCTCTCCTCCTTTCCTGTATTTATCTCACTCTTTTTATTTCTTTTCTCCCTCCTTTCACCTCTCACTTTCTCCTCCCCACTTGCCCTCCCATTTCCACCTTCCATTCGCCTCTCTTTCACTCCCATTCGTTCCTTCACTTTTTTCTTTCTCTTCTTTTTCCTCCTTCCCTTCGTGATGTCACTATTATTTATTATAGTTGCTGTTTTTTGTTATTATTATGATCATTATCAAGGTTATTTTTTATTATCATTATCATCATCGCCATCGTTTTTTGTCATCGTCATCATTATCATCATCGTCATCATTATCATAATCACAGTCATCATCATTACCATAATCATAATCATCATCATTATCATCATTATCATAATCACAATCATCACCATCGCCATTACCATAATCAAAATCGCCATCATTATCGTCATCATCATCGTTCTCGTCATCGTCATCGTCATCATCATCATCATCATTACCATTATCGACATCATTATCATAATCACAATCATCATCATCACCATCATCATCATCATCATCATCATCGTCATCATCATCATCATCATCATCATCATCGTCATCACCATCATTACCATAACCATAATCACCATCATTATCTATCTACTTCTCATGTCTACAGTACCGTTATCCGAAACACTTACAGATAAAAAAAAAAAAAAAAAATGATGTTAAAAAAAAAAAAGCCCTCTGTTGCCCTCTCTTGCAGTCTTGCAAAAGGAGGCTGCAACACGGATAGTCTTTGACGAATAACCCTCCAGGTTATGGTGCAATATTCTCGCATTTGCTCGGGAAAGAGGCAGTCAAAGGGGGGGTGGGGGTGTGTGTTGAACTGTTAAAGCCTAATATCAAAAGCCCCTCCCTCCCCCCCTTCCCCCCCCAATCCATTCTCTTAGTCTACCCCTTTTACAGGTCTCCTTCTCCGTCTCTTTCTCCTTCGTACTCTTCTTCGTTTCTCTCGTTCTCTGCTTCTCTCTCTCTCTCTCTCTCTCTCTCTATCTATCTATCTATCTATCTATCTATCTATCTATATATATATATATCTCAATATATCTATCTATCTATCTATCTATCTCTTTATCTTTCTCTCTCTTTCTCTCTCTGTCTCTCATTTTCTTTCTCTCTTTCTCTCTCTCTCTTTATCTCTCTCTCTCTCTCTCCATCTATCTGTCTATCTATCTACCTATCTATTAATCTATCTATCTCTTGATCTCCCTCTCTTTATCTCTCTCTCTCTCTCTCTTTATCTTTTATCCTTCTCTCTCTCTCTCTCTCTCTCTCTCTCTCTCTCTCTCTCTCTCTCTCTCTCTCTCTCTCTCTCTCTCTCTCTCTCTCTCTCTCTCTCTCTCTCTCTCTCTCTTTCTCTGTTTCTCTTTCCTTCTCTCTGTTTTTCTCTCTATCTATCTATCTATCTGTCTATCTACTTATCTATCTAGCTAGCTATTTAGCTATATATCTCTTGATCTTCCTCTCTTTCTCTCTCTGTTTCTCTCTCTCTCTCTCTCTCTCTCTCTCTCTCTCTCTCTCTCTCTCTCTCTCTCTCTCTCTCTCTCTCTCTCTCTCTCTCTCTCTCTCTCTTTATCTCTCTCTCTCTCTCTCTCTCTCTCTCTCTCTCTCTCTCTCTCTCTCTCTCTCTCTCTCTCTCTCTCTCTCTCTCTCTCTCTTTCTCTCTGCCTCTCCTTCTTTCCCTTCTCTAGCCATCTGTTTTCTTCCTCCTTTGTACTTCACTCCTTTTTGTTGCCTCACTTCATCCGCTTTACTCTCCCTCCCATTTCTTCTCTACATCTTCTATTATCTCTGTCCTCCAAATTCGCCTCATGCCGTTTCCCCCTTATTTCCTTCGCTTCCACTTATCTCTTCATTCCCTCCTCCTCTCTCCGTATCTTCCCTATCTCTCCCTTCCTCTCTTCGTTCTACTGTTTCCTTTTCCTCTTCATCCTTCCAATCCCATCCCTCATATTCTCTCTTCCCTCCTCCCCTTTTTATTCCTGGATTCACTTCCCTCTCCTCCTTTCCTGTATTTATCTCACTCTTTTTATTTCTTTTCTCCCTCCTTTCACCTCTCACTTTCTCCTCCCCACTTGCCCTCCCATTTCCACCTTCCATTCGCCTCTCTTTCACTCCCATTCGTTCCTTCACTTTTTTCTTTCTCTTCTTTTTCCTCCTTCCCTTCGTGATGTCACTATTATTTATTATAGTTGCTGTTTTTTGTTATTATTATGATCATTATCAAGGTTATTTTTTTATTATCATTATCATCATCGCCATCGTTTTTGTCATCGTCATCATTATCATCATCGTCATCATTATCATAATCACAGTCATCATCATTACCATAATCATAATCATCATCATTATCATCATTATCATAATCACAATCATCACCATCGCCATTACCATAATCAAAATCGCCATCATTATCGTCATCATCA